>NW_024386264.1:0-9520 GCF_016835505.1 Polypterus senegalus | reverse complement strand
TGGCCAATTATTACTATTGTGAAATAAGCCATTTCTGGAAATTCTGAGCAAAGGATACATAAAGCAGGATTGAACTTTTGAATTAAAGGCTCACCTCACTATTCATTTGTTGGTCATTACATCAGACATACAGGACGTTAGGGTTATGCAAGAGCTGTTTGTGAAACTGCACAGTGAATTGACCTTCTTCTTGTGGTTTGCACAAACACAAGGCCAGGTCCTTGACCTGTTCATTTGTCATTGTACTCCCTTCTCAGGTCCAGCTGCACGATGTTAACATCGACTTGATGTGCCATGGTGGCCCATGAATTCAAGGAAGGCAGGAATCGATCAGGAATAATAAAGGAGAATTAAAAACATAGTGATAGTGAAATAGGGATGCTCTAAACTCGCATTTCTCTGAGTCTTCACATGTGAGGAAGTAGATAACATCCCAGCAGTAAAAGAGACTACTAAAGAGATTCTGAGGGATCTGAGAATTGTAGAGGAGAAGAGCTGCTCAGATTAAAAAGGCTGGAATCAAACAAATCACTGGACCAGATAAGTTCTATCCTCAAGTTGTTATGGAGGTTAGCAGTACATATATTTTTAGGAAGTCAATATTATCCTGTAGCATAGAAAGGATGACCAGGCAGATCCAAGCAACTATGGGCCAGTAAGATTAACGTTCATCACAAGTAAATTAATAGAAGGAATTATTAAGGAAAAGATTGACCAACACATGTCAAGATCAGGAGTTTTACTGAACGGGCAGCAGTGGGTTCAGAAGAGAGAGCTCATGTTTTAGTATCCTGCTGGAAGTCTATGAGGAAGCAACAAAAAATACAATCAAAGTGGAGCTTATGATATTATTTATCTTAAATTTTAGAAAGCGTTTGATAAGGTGCCACAGGAAATGCTGGACATCAAACTAAAAGAAGTGGCAGTTCTGGGTGTGGTGTGTAGATGGGTGCAGAATTAGTGCAGAAGGGTGATGGCGTGAGGAACATCATCAGAATTGGCCGATGTTAAAAGTGGCATCCAGCAGTGGTCAGTGCTGGGGCGCAGCTATTTTAATATTTATAAATGATTTACATAGGAATATAAGTAACAAGCTGGTTAAGTTTGCAGATGATACCAAGATTGGCAGATAATTTGGAATCCGTTATATCATCACAGAAGGACTTGGATAGCAGACAGGCTTGGGCAGATTTGTGGCAAATTTAATGTCAATAACTGTAAAGAATTACACCTAGAAAGTAAACATGTTAGATTTAAATACTGTGGTGGCAATCAAACATATTAATTGAAGAAAGAAACATCCTCTACTGGATAAAACCTTCTTGAGTCAGTAATTGGGCAGATGAAACCTTGTCCATCTCGTCCTTATTTACTTTACAGCACCAACTGAAGAGGAGCGCGTCACTGTAGTCTGTTACAGCATTGTGAAAATCGTCAAAAGTGCAGGTAGAGCGTTATATTTATAGACAACTGAATTTACAAAACAGTGATGAATTAAAGCTCACATATCATACTCTGATTGGTTAAAGGACATCAGATGCTTTAGGCAGAACACAATCTACCTAAAATAAAAGTCTTTCTTGTATTCTTATTTTTCAATATCTCTTGAACTCGACCAACTAGCAAGTCTTATTTGGTGCAGTTTCTTGAGTCATCCCTGGAACATTCTGCTTGTTTACTTGACTATTTCAGCAGTCAATTAATGACATTAGAAAACAAAAGTTTATATAATTCAATGTGCACTGCAAACCAAAATACTTAACTGCTATTACCTCCAAATCATTCTTCACAATACACAGCAGGAGGTGTGCAAATTAAAAGTACACCTTATGAGAAGGATGTAGAGTCAACACTCTCAACTGTCAGCCAGTGTTCAGAAGCCATTAAGAAGGCTAACAGACTGTCAGGTTATATAGCGCCTTGATGTGTGGAGTACAAGTCACAGGAGGTGACGCTCAAGCTTTATAACACACTGGTGAGGCCTCATCTGGAGTCCTGTGTGCAGTTTGGGTCTCCAGGCTACAAAAAGGACATAACAGCAGAAGAGAAGGTCCAGAGAAGAGCACTAGGCTGATTCAGGACTACAGGGGATGAGTTATGAGGAAAGATTAAAAGAGCTGAGTCTTTACAATTTAAGCAAAAGAATATTAAGAGGAGACCTGAGTGAAGTGTTTAGGATTATGGAGGAATTAGTCCAGTGGTACGAGACTGTGACTTTAAAATGAGAACACGTCAAGAACATGTGGACACTGTTGGAAAATAGTAAAGGGTAAATTTTGCACAAACATTACGAAGTTTTTCTTTACACAGAGAACCTCAGACACTTAGAATTAAGTGACAAAGTAGTATAGTGGACAGCAGAACTTTAGGGACCTTCAGAGCTTGAGTTGATGTTACTTTGGAAGAGCTAAATGGATCTCATCTAGATTCGCTTCCCAGGTCCTCCCTCAGTGGAGTTTGCATGTTCTCCCCGTGTCTGCGTGGGTTTCATCCCACAGTCCAAAGACATGCAGGTTAGGTGGATTGGCAGTTCTAAATTGTCCCTAATGTGTGTGTGTGTGTGCCCTGTGGTGGGCTGGCACCCTGCCTGTGGTTTGTTTCCTGCCAGCAGACCCCCAGTGACCCTGTAGTTAGGATATAGCAGGTTGGATGGATATTTTAGCAAAAATGCTCGTTTGTAATGTTGTGAGCATACAAATGAACGCCTGATATGTGAATTATGTGACACGAGTAATTTGACATTTTCTTCATGCCTTTCAACTGAAGTCCATTGTATCAGAAATGTTGTTATCTCCGTTCTTCATGTAAACTTGAGGTTTCTTGGCGTCACTATAAGTAATAATCATTTTAAAGAGTTGTAAAGAGCTGTTCACTTCTAAAGAATGCTGTTCTTGTCACTGTAGTCCCACATTTGTTCTTCCTTTTTTGTCTTCACAGAGATCGATTTCAGCAGTGTGAATCGTATACTATAAATACGACTTCAGTTATCCTCACCTGGAACACATCCAGCTCACGCCATACCAGCTACATCCTGGAAGTCTTGGGAGATGTGACCGTGAACATCACAGTGTCTTCAACTGTGGCAGTTGTAACTGGACTGACACCAGGACATGGATATTTATTTCGGATAATTCCAGTCACTGGTGGCATTGTGATGGAAGCAGATATAGTAACAGTGACTCAATTCACATGTAAGTTAAACAAAAGTTAAAAAATTGTGTGAATACTGCAAATAACAACACATTCAGCCTCTCATCACTCAATTGAAAGGTGAAGTTCTGCTTCACCACTTTGCGACACTTCGCTGCAGACACAAGATCCATATTTGCTTCTTTTCGGTAAGTGAATGGTACAGACTGAGTAGAGCAGTTGACCAACCGCACTTCATAACTTCAGAAAAGGAAACGTGTTGCCTGGTGAAACTGAATATAATTATTCATAATTTCAGAATTCATGTAAACAGCAAATTAGCCTTTATTAGCAAAAGAAATGAAATTAAAAGGGGAGAGATAAAAGGCAAAGGGAATAAACTGAAATGAGCAAGAACTGAACCAGTAAATTCTACAAAATGAAATTAACACCCTCTGTAAGAAAGAATATTCCTGAAATCTCAATGCAAAATTTTACCCACAACTCAAAACCAAGAAATTATTTGGAAATACAAAAATCACAAAATACTAAGATTTACAAAATGCAATTAAACAAAAATAAACTTAAAAGAATGAGAGTGTTAGAGAATATCAGCTCTAAACCGAGACTTTGGTCAGTCAAAGCTTCAGTGAACTACTGAGACGACAGCTGCTTCTGATCCGTCCTCTCAGGCGAGCCATAACTGCATCAACAATGACAACTGGTGGCCTCACCCCTTAGGTGCAAAAAACAGGGAAAGTAGAATAAGAACAAAAAGGAAGAAAAGAAAGAAAAAGCATTCTTAATGACTAGTCTAACACCAAAAATTGAAATGCTAAGATGGCCAGAAGCACTGCAAGCAAAGCTAACTAATGCTACATCACAAAGCTCTGGCTGTTGGGCTCTTTATGATGTTTCATATGACTCGCCTTGGGTGTATAGCACTTAACGACATGCTTCAGAGTCTTGTTTCATGTCTTTTTAGTTCTCGTGTAATTTTCTATGTTAACGTTGCTTTTGTTGATTATGTGTATTATTATTATCTATAAGCTGCCTGTTTTATGTTCCATGTGTTTTGTGGGTGGTCCCCTAAAAGGAGGGATCAACTGCCAAACTCCCTATAAATGTGGAGGGTCTCCCACCGGTCCTAGCAGTTCATTTCGAAGAGACCTCCAAGTGTGCCTTTTTTCTGTGATTTTGTGAGTTACTGGATTTTCTCATTTTAGTTCAGTTTTCTTGATGATTGCTTGATTTTCCGTTTTGGGACCTGTCTGTTTTGGTGTGTCTTGTACCTTGAGCAACTCCACTTCACCTTTGTGCTCCATGAAGCTTCATAGTTATAGGAATACTTGTGAAAAATGAATCTTTTGTTTTATAAAGATTCACTGCTTGGATTTATTAGTAGCTGGGGCTTAGTTTTGGAAGGGCTTTGGGAACTTTTGATTTATTGGAACTCCTGGTTCACAACACTTGAGAACCCTTCTGCCTAAACTTAGTTTATGATTTTGTGTTTTGTTTTAACCCACCAAGTTTAGTTAATTAGTAGACTAACATTTTGAAGCAGCCTTAAAAAATAAACTCATAAATTTCTGCCATTCGCCTCAACTACCCAATAGGATCTGCAAGGACAATTTTCATTGATCATCTCGTACTGCTTTTAAACTGCGCCCTGAAGTTACTTTGAGGGTGAGCTTCAGGTTACCTCTGAGTTCTGAAAGCTCTCACTGGTGGCAGTTTGTGTTCTTGCATCCCTGAGCTCCATAAATAGTTAAAGGGCTAATGGTGTTTGCTGTGCCTATTGCAACCTGATTGTTGGAGAAGATGTCAAGGCCCAAAGTGAACCATGTAGAATTCTGTCTGGAACCCTAATGGATTCAGGAACCCCTTCAGTTTTCACATCAACTTCAGGACCTGTCCTTTGCTCCAGTACCCTTCTGTAGGGGTCAGCATTCCCATGGAAATCCTGTAGTATCAACAGGACCCAAATGAGTGCTTGTGGCACAGGTCTAATTTTAAGGGGTTGAGAGGGGACACAGGAGATTTGGTTTTATTTATGTGGTCGGAAGTGGGTGGTCAGAGTGTCCATGAATGTCTGAGAAAATGGCTTTATAAACAACTAAATACACTTAATTAATCGCTGGAACTTACGTCATTATTCTGGTTAACAGGCACACTGTCCAAAAGAAGATGATGATTGTATTCATGTGTCTGTGACATGGTGGTATCTCGAGACTTTAATTAATTATGCCAAGTATTGTGGTGCACATTCACAGCAGTCTGCACAGGCTTAGTTTTACATTAAGAATACCTCCGGCGCACATGATGTCAGGTACAGGGTTTGGTTAAACCCAAAATTAAACCTGGACATAATTCACAAATCATTTTAACAAAAGGATTGTTTTACTGTGGTTAGGGCATTCTTTGGAACATTGTCTCAACTTTTACATTTAGATCTTCATTTTGGTTTTCTTCAGACATTTCTTGGATTGTTTAGGTACCTCACCTCATGGACTATAAGGCAAAGGGAGTTTGGGAACACCTGGGCTCAAGGTGACATGTTTAGTCAATCGTATGGAGCAAGATTCACATTAAAGGGGGATTTTGGTGTATTGTGTGTTGGTCAAGCATGCAAATGTGAGTTTCAGACACATCACAATACACCTGAACTGAACTGATTACGCCACAGTACATATTTGTCGAATCAAAACCTTTGATTCAACGCCATTGCCCATTTACATGTGGTCACTAAGACCCCGAAATCAAAGAATACTCCATGTTACACAATTTTCATTGCAAAAAGAACACAAAATAAGAAAATACTGCAGAAATTAAAAAAAAAACTGATTATGGACTAAGGCTAAGTTACTTTTGTTAAGAATATGATAAAGACAAAGAGAACAATCAAGAATGACATGTCTGAATGAATAAACAAATGGGTAATTTGTACTCTTTGCTATGAGAAGACATTCATTTAAGTCCCAAATATGATGATGTACAGTACTTCTGACTTTAGGCACTGATGTCAAAGCACAATTTAAGTTCAATTTTGAATGATATTCTGCATCTTTATAAAACGACCAAATACCAGTGTAAAAGTTCAGGTGCTGTCTGCTGTAGTAGGGAGATGTCTATCAACACTGCAAAGCTTCCTTTGTTCTGTGCCTCATCTGCAGAGCATCTGCTTATTAATTTGGCTTGTGAGTTGGCAATATTCCATCAGGACAGATTAGGCTATTTATGAGGAGGAAATTCTCGTGTTTTAAATAATTCAAAATTAAAAATGAGCAGTCTTCCAGAACTAAGCCTTCTAACAGGAAGGTAGAATTGCTGGAGTGATAAACATTTCATTTAAAGAAAACATCTGGCCTCTTCTGAATGTGGTTCCAAAATTAACATCGACTTCCAAAGTCTGTCTTCATTAACCCTTAACGCGCATCACGCATCGTCCCGGCCATAACAGCGCTTTTGACGACGTTACAGTAATGTGTGCATGCCCATCTGCCATGCATCTCGACATACTACCCATCAAATAAAACCTCAAAGTCTCGTCTTTCCGATGATATAAACCATTTTGACACACAACAACCACAGCACTGACACTAAAGCCTTTTTTACAGAGAAGTACATACTTTTAAGAGTTGACTTTCCCTACCTTTGAAGACCCTCTGCAAGTCAAACATCAATATTTCCGAGCAGTATTGGTCTCATTCTGTCCGTAAGGCTCCAGCAAAAATAATTCAGTAAAACGATTAGGTCCAAAACACACGATAGATCCTCAAAGGGACAAAAACTCCAGAAAACGATTCATAACTTGAGACTAGCTACGTCATTTTTTTTCATTTCTATTGATCATATCAGAAGTAATTTGTTTCTGTCGGCATAACCATGCTACAGCACGTTACACGGAAGTGTTAGCTTCTGATTGACACCTGTTGGCCAATTACGACGGGTCTGGGGTTGACTGGCACCTCGTATAGCCAACGAGTGTCACAGACAGCTGAACGATGATGACGTAACTCCAAACCCTGGTAGAATCTACCAGTTTGATTGGACACTGTGAGTGACACTCAAAACTTACAGCCAATGAGCAGCTGAGCACGTAGATATGTAACTTGCCATACTAACTTGTAAACAAAACGTTGAGCTGCGCAAGGTGGCATTTGTGCCAGTCTGCAGACTTGGTGTGGGGTTGTTTATTGTGATTTCAAGTTTTTCGCATTTTAAATATGGATAAAAGTACAGATAAACGTAAATACACTCTCGATTAAGTATTAGAGGCATGTACGCGTGAAAGTAATCAATCGGCCCA
Source organism: Polypterus senegalus (assembly GCF_016835505.1). NCBI lineage: Eukaryota > Metazoa > Chordata > Cladistia > Polypteriformes > Polypteridae > Polypterus > Polypterus senegalus. The sequence goes on along the minus strand of NW_024386264.1, from coordinate 2,082 downwards.
GGAGACGTCTAATGGCAGAGAGCGACATGTGCCATGCCCTTGTGCTTTCTGCCTGCTAGGGATTGTGCAATCAGTGGCACATGGAAAAACGCTGAGCTGTGTTCTAACAGTTTGTAAAAGAAATGTATATAGTTTGTGTGCATTTTATAAAAAGTAAAAATATAAATATATTTTTGGCCCATAAGATTTGTATTGACTATTTTTATATTGAAATGTGTATTTTTTATTGTTTTTTTTATTTTTATAACTAATAGAGTGACACTGTGTGTAGATATAGATTCCTTTAGGTGTAAGCTTTCAGTAGAGCCCTCATTGATATCTGTGGGTTGAAGCATTCAAAAGTTATTACACTTTTAACAAACGTTCCAAAATGTGGATAATGGTCCCTCTAAAAAGCACCTGGACATGCCCACATAAAAACTGGTGTCAAAATGTCATTTATACTGGTATTCTTTTCAAATTTGACATGTGAGTAGTCAACAAGTTATTCTGTTGGTACATAGTGTGTTTCTGTCCTCACCTACCTACTGCAGCTTTATTTTCCTTTATTTTCGTAAAAAAAACTTAGGCGAGAACAAAAAAATTCGTTTTTTTTGTGAGTTCTAATGTGCATAACTTTTGATCAGTCACACCTACAGTGATTCTGACTACTAAGGGTGAAACTAGAGAATGTTACCTTTACAAAGAGACCAGACATGTGTTTATACTCCAGATAATTCAATAACAGCAATGATTCTAATTTGGAGAGGTCGAATTACAAGCATTTAGCAAAATGACCCGCTTGATAAGGGGTTTAATTAAATTTTAATGCCAGAGGAAAAGGAACATAAATGAACACCACAAACACAAACAACAATTAAAACTAAGCATACAAAAAGCTGCAATGTTCTCTGAAGTACCTTTTGGACTCCACTGTTCTGAAGAGAATGTTTAGTTATAAAGTAAAATTTGAGGCCCAATGCTTAAAACAGCATGCAGCTATCGTATATAACTGGGAGGCAATGACGAAATACATCACATGAGCGGGGTCGCCTGAATGACAGTAAGAACACAAGACAAGGAGTAAAAAGTTAAGAAGTATAACAAATCAGTCCTCAGGAATGAAAGAATCAGAATCATAACATTAAAACAATTGAAACCGATCTGTGACAAGAGAAGAACTGGGGGTGCTAATCAATACTAAAACACGGATACAGGGGACCACCACCAATGATACCCAACCCATAAAGTGGTGTGCTTATGGGAACCACTAAATTATAAAACTTTAAATATACTAAAGTGTTACTGTCTACCACACTACTTGGTAGTTTATTCAGTTTGTCTGTGTTTCTGTCTGTAAAGTAAAAACTGTTAATGTTTGTGTGAAATTTACTCTTCACAAGTTTCCAGCTTTGTCCCCGTGTCCTTGATGAACTCATTTTAAAGTCACCGTCTCGATCCACTGCACTAATTCTCTTCATGATTTTAAATACTTCAGTCAGGTCTCCTATTCATCTTCTTTTGTTTAAACTATAAAGGCTCAGCTCTTTTCATCTTTCCTCATAACTCATCCCCTGTAGCCCTCAATCAGCCTAGTCGCTCTTCTCTGGACCTTCTCTTGTGCTGCTATTTCCTTTTTGTGGCCTGGAGACCCAAACTGCACCCAGGACTCCAGATGAGGCCTCACCAGTGTGTTATAAAGGTTGAGCAGAACCTCCTGTGACTTGTGCTCCACACATCAAGGGGCTATATAACCTGACAGTCTGTTAGCCTTCCTAATGGCTTCTGAACACTGTCGGAAGTCGATAGCTTAGAGTCCACTATGACTCCTAAATCCTTCTCGTAAAGTGGACTCTCGATTTTCTGACCACCCATTGTGTATTCAAACCTCATATTTTTACTTCCTATGTGTCATTCTTTACATTTACTGACATTAAATTTCACCTGGCAAAAATTGCCCAAACTTGTCCGGTGTCCAAGTCTCTCTGTGACGATTCAACAGAATCCAAATTATCTTCTAATCTATCTTGGTATCATCTGCAAACTTAACCAGCTTGTTACTTATATTCCTATCTAAATCATTTATAGATATTAAATACAGTG
>NW_024386263.1:0-10442 GCF_016835505.1 Polypterus senegalus | reverse complement strand
GGGGAAGTCAGCATATTACCTATGCTGTGCTTCTGCACTGTTGAGGTATGTAGCTGTGCCATCATCTGAAAGTTTTCCAGAACCGGATCTTCTGATGGTTTTGTAAGAGATATGACCCGCAGCTAAAGATCTGCTTCTGTGTGCTTAGATAGCGAGCTTTATGTCTCTCCTCACACAAGGCAATTCGATTCTTATCTTTAATATGCAGAGCGCGTATTACAAAGAGCGTAGAGCCCTGAAACTCCCAAAGAATTACCCCGAAAAACTCACAGCAGATACCATCGCGAAACCCTCTGAAATCCTACCTAAGAGTTACATGCAACATCAGTAATGGGTTAAACCAGGGGAACAGAGACAGGAAAGACACAACTTCTTTTTAACCAGCTCAGAGAGCCTGTACAAAACAGGCTGTGCAAAAATTCTTTGAGACTTTTAACGGTCCTTCCACGGAAATCTTTAGTAAAAGGCGAAAGATTTATTCTGGGATGAAGGGAACCCAGAGATGTGTGTTGCGGCCAGGAAGAAGAGAACACGCCAGTGAGGCTCATGCAGCTGACATGCTACACCTGTCAGACTTACAAAAACTGAAGGTAGAAGGTGAGCCAAAGGACAATCCTAGTGAGGAGCACCAGAGAAGCATAAAACAGTCGCAGCCAAAGGAATTTAGATTATATGAACTGAATATGTTGAGTGTGCACACTCTGCAATGCATCATGGTAGGGCAAGAAACCCCTCACCACACCCAGAGATACAAAGAAACGCCACTTATGCTAATCAACATCTGAATTCTTGCAAGGCCTCTAGACAGAAGTCAGCTTGTCCTGGTATCCATCGCTATTTCCACTTCTCCTGATTTTCCCGCCTTGGGCCGCAAAAGGGAACAACTGGAATAGACAATAGACACGCCCAGAGCTGGTGAATTCTTCTTTACACCAATGTCCAGACGTGCTTGCCATAGGGTTCTGCCATGTCACTTCAGGCCACTAGATGCACGAGAACCACACGATCGAATTTCAAGGGTTAAGTGATCTATCGAAAGGAAATCCTAATAGTGCAGACACTGGGTGGGCTCCTCATTATTGAATCAGTCGAAATCTCAGAGGTGGGTTGGGACTTGATGTCCTTTTCACCCGGAAACTCTACGAGATGAGGCACGCGCTTTCAAGTAAAGTGCAAAAGGGGGTTTGGGAGGCAAGCCTTGAGACAGTTAAACCTTGTATCGATGGTTTAATTCAGTCACACATTGAAAACAATATTATTTCCAGGGGAAAATTCAGAAATCAGGGGGATTAACGTGTCTTATGCCTTTCCTTTGAAAAATTTTCCTTTTCAAAAATCAAAAAAAATAAAACAAAAATAAACAAATTCAACCAGGATACATCCTTCCGATATTGATGTAAATTTTAAAGTGTAATGTAAAGTTAGATATTACAGATTGTTTGCGGTTGACGTAGTATGTAGTGCCACATCTAAAGTTTTCCAGATCCAGTATCTTCTGCATGGTTTTTAAGAGATATGACCTGAGCTAAAGATCTGCTTGTGTGCTTAGATAGCAGCTTTATGTCTCTCAACAAGCAGATTCCTTATCTTTTATATGCAGAGCTCTAAAGGAGAGCAAAACCCTAAAACCCCCGAAAAAATACTCCGAAAACCAAGCAATACCATCGAAACCCCTAAAGTTACTAACAGTAATGTAACAGGGAATTAAACCAGGGAAAGGACAGGAAAGTACTTTTTTAACTAGAAGCTTAAAGCCTAAAAAAGGCTGTGCAAAATTTTAGTCAAAAGTTTGCGAAAAATTTTATTCGGAGCAAGGACCCATCTGTGAAAGGCCCGGGAAATGTGATAGAGCCAGTAGAGCAAACTGCTATGACTCACGACAGACTCAACAACTAAGTAGACTTACAAACGAACTAGAGGAGCACCAAGGACAAGTGAAGACCAAGGAATTAAACGGGCGCCAAATTATGTTAGTTAATGAATGAATATGTGAGGTGCAAAACCAAACCCACAGGTACAAGAAACCCCCCACATAGAATACAAAAAACCTCATATGCAACAGAATCGTTTTGCAGGTCAGAAGAGTGTTCTCCTGTACTACTTTCACTTCCCATGGGCCAAGGGACGCATAAAGGAACAACTGAATAGTACACAGCCGAGTGTAATTTTAACTGTCGCCGGGTTTCCCAAAGTTTCTAGGTAACCACCATCGATGCAAGGAAACCGCTAACGAATAAACCTTAGGCACATGGAATCCTACATGTGAGACGAATCCAGATTTGACTGGCAATTCCGAGTCCGAATTAGCTTTGCCCGGAAATACAGATTGAGTGCAAAGCAGTGAGCAGGCCAAATTCAGCGTTGGGTGAGCTTTGTCAATTAAACTTATCATTTCACTAGGCAAATGCACAATATCAGGGAAATCAGTGATTACATTCTTCAAATTGTCCTGAGCAATTTAATAAAAATTTAAAAAAGGAAACAAACTTTTTTAACCGATAAGATTTTGGTTACCTGCTTAAAAGTGATTTTGGAAGTTTATCGCTTTAACCTCTGGATGGATTTGGGTAATGACCATATTGAAGTTCGAACAGAGCTCCATCTGAAGTTTTAAATTCTAAGTAATTTCTGCTTTTGTAAGATAGACGAAGCATTCTTCCCAGGAAACGACCTTTATGTCTTCTACAAAGAATTGAGCCCTTATCTTAATCCAAAGCGACCAAAAAATGCAAGCCCTGAATACCACTAAGAATCCCCGAAAAACTCCAGAGATACATGCAAACCTTGAAACTAGTAAGAGATACAAAACAAACTGCTTAACGGGGAACAGAGACAGGAAAGACACAACTTTTTTAACCAGCTCAGAGAGCCTGTACCTAAACAGGCTGTGCAAAAATTCTTTGAGACTCTTTAATCGGTCCTTCCACGGAAATCTTTAGTAAAAGGCAAAGATTTATTCGGGATGAAGGGAACCCAGAGCATGTGGTTTGGCCAGGAAGAAGAGAACACGGCCAGTGAGGCCTGCAGCAGCTGACATGCCACACCTTGTCAGGACTTACAAAAAACTGAAGGTAGAAGGTGAGCCCTAAAGGACAACTAGGGTGAGGAGCACCAGAGAAGCATTAAAACAGTCGCAGCCAAAGGAATTTAGATTATATGGAACTGAATATGTTGAGTGTGCACTACTCTGCAATGCATCATGGGTAGGCAAGAAACCCCCCCACCACCCAGAGATACAAAGAAACGCCACTTATGCTAATCAACATCTGAATTTTGCAAGGCCTCTAGACAGAAGTCAGTTTGTCCTGGTATCCATCGCTATTTCTACTTCTCCTGATTTTCCCGCTCTTGGGCCGCAAAAGGGAACAACTGAATAGACAATAGACACGCCAGAGCTGGTGAATTCTTCTTTACACCAATGTCCAGACCGGTTTGCCGATAGGGTTCTCGCCATGTCACTTCAGGCCACTAGATGCACGAACCACACGATCGACTTCAAGGGTTAAGTGATCTATCGAAAGGGAAAACCTAATAGTGTGCAGACACTGGGTGGGCTCCTCATTATTGAATCAGTCGAAATCTCAGAGGTGGGTTGGGACTTGATGTCCTGTTTCACCCGAAACTCTACAGATTGAGGCACGTGGCATCACAAGTATGTCAGTGCAAAAGTCCAGTTTTTGGGAGGCAGCCTTGAGCAAGTTAAACCTATGATGCTACATTAGGTCAATTGAAAAATTATTTCCACGATTCGAACAGGAACACGGGTTTAAACCATGTCCTGATGAATTTTCCTTCAAATTCCAAAAAAGTTAGAAAAATAACAATTACAACAAATAAAAAGTCTTCCTGGACCTCTGAGATAAGTGTACCATGTTTAAAGTCGAAGAATTTGAAGTTTTACCAGTGTGCTAAACGTAAGAGCTTGCACCTTGGAAAGTTTTTCCCCCAGTATCTTTGCATGTTTCAGAAAAGACAAGAAAAATATTTCGGTTAGATACAGGCTTTAGCTTTAAAGCATGTCCTTATCTTTAATTGCAGAATCCAAGATTCAGATGAAAATCCCAAAGAATTACCAAAACTCCAGCGATACCTGCAAACTCTGAAATCCTAGAATGTTTATAAATAGAAGGAAATAGGCAGAGCGGAAAGCCAACTTTAATAAGCAGAGCCTGTAATTACAGGCTGCAAATTTTGATCTTTAAAGTCTCCGAAAATCTTTTGTAAAAGGGAAAAGATTTATCGAAAAGGAACCCAAAATTTTACTTAAGCAAAAAAGGGCCAAAGGCTGCGACGAAGGGACACCTGTAACTTACAAAAACTAGGAGAAGGTGACGCGAAATCGTGGGGCACCGAAAGCATAAAAAGTGGCCAAAGGATTAGGATAAATGGAACAAAATTAGTTAACCGCGAAGAAGGAGGCAAGAAATCCGCACACCGAGATACATAAAACCTCACTAAAAACTTGATTTTGAAGGAACTGAGAAGTTGCTGTCAGGAGCACAAACCCCATCGATTTACGTTGCGCAAAAACTAATCATGACAGCCAGAGGGGAATTTCCAACCCAAATTTGGAGACCCTAGTTTCCCAAATCACTTAGGCACTAATGACAGAACCAAGATTTCAGGGTATGATCTTCTCAATGACCTAAGCAGACACTGGGGCTCACAATAGCAGCAAGTCAATGTTACTTGGATTCCTGTTCCCTAACTAACAGTTGAGGACGTGGCTCTATTCAGCAAAGTGCGTTTGGGGGAAGTGGATCATGTTAAACTAACAGGTCTCGGTGCACTATTAAATTTATTCACGAATTAGGAACTGCATCAAGGGACTTACCCATGTCCTTGAGCACATTTAATTTGAAATTTTCAAAAAGAGTGTGAAATAGACAATTAAACCGAATACAAAGCCTTCTGACTCATGATAAGATTTTAATGTTCCCAATTTAAAGCGCAAAAGGGAATTTATTCAGGATACATTTGTTGCTTGCCATGAGATTTGAAGTGTGCCATCATTAAAGTTTCAGAATCCAAGTATTTTTCCATGTTTGAAGATTGGCAGCAACCCTTTTTGGTCTTAAAGCTAGCTTATGCTTCTCAGTAATTCCTATTTAATGGGGGGAAAATGTAAATAGCGAAGCCTTGAACTCCCAAAAAATTTCCCCTGTTAAACAAGCGATGCAATCGAACCGTCTGAAACCTACCTAAGAGTTATGCACTCAATTTAAACCATGGAAAACGAAAACAAACTTTAAAGGTTAGAGACTGACTAACAGGTACAAAAATTGCTTTTTAATCAGGAAATCTTAGTAAAAGAAGATTTTTAATGAAGGAACCAGGCCGGCGGACGAAGAAGAAAACTCCATGAGAGGCCAGAGCTATGCGAACCTGTAAATTACAAAATAAAGGGGAACAAGCGAAAGACAAGTAGGACTACAGAGAACATAAACTTTTAGCCAAAGGAATTAGATAACACTGAAATGCTTGAACTCTGCAAGGCTTAGTAAAAAAACCAACCAAGAAAAAGAACGCATTATGTTTCAAAAGAATCGCAAGTTAGACAGAAGTCAGTTGTCTGTACCATCGCAATTCACTTCTATTTCGGCCCTGGGCCGCAAAGGAAACTAAATAGACCAATAATGCCAAGCTGTGTTTTAAAAATGTAGACTTTGCTCCATAGGGTTCGGCCATTCACTTCAGGCCATGATACGGCCCCACGAACAAGGATAAGGAAACAAGAAATAAAGTGTCAGAACTCCCCAAAATCAATGTCGAATCGAGTGTTACTTATCCTTTTCCCGCCCCACAGATTGAGTCACGGCATGTATCAGTGCAAAGCAGTGTTTGTAGCATTCAGATCAGTTAATTTGATAGGCTACAGTCAACTTTAAACAAATTTTCCAGGACATCGAAATAAGGTCAAGGATTAAGAATGCCTTTGAGACATTTCCATTTGCATTTGTCTCAGAGATTAAAAAATTTCATTACAACCGAAACAAAATCCAGTTTCCGGGATAAGATTTTGAATGTCCCATGTTTAAAAGTCTAAGAATGGAGATTAATCAATTAATCTATGTGGCTTACTTGGAATTACTGGCTCATTGAAATTTTTCCAGAATCCAAGGTATTCTAAGGTTTTAGAGAAGCATATTAAGATTTGCTGTGAGTAGATAGCAATTAGTTCACAAAGGAATTCATTCCTGTCTTATTGATAGATTACCGGGAAAAGCTTGAAACCCAAAGAATTACCCCAAAAAACCACAGCAGATACCATGCAACCCCTGAATTCCAAGAGTTACATGCAACATCAGACGTTAAACCAGGGAAAGAGCAGGAAGACACAACTCTTTTTAACTTCAGAGAGCCTGTAGAAACAGGCTTGCAAAAATTCTTAGACTTTTAACGGCTTCCACAGAACTTTTAAAAGGCAAAGATTATTCGGAGAAGGAACCCGTTAAGTCCAGGAAGAAGAGAACACGCAGTGAGTGGCGAGCTGACATGGAACCTTGTCAGACTTAAAAAAACTGAAGGTAGAAGGTGAGGCAAAGGACAACTAGGAGGAGCACCAGAGAAGCATTAAAACAGTCGCAAAAAGGAATTTGGATTAATGGAACTGAATATGGAGGTGACACTCTGCAATGATCATGGTAGGGGCAAGAAACCCCCCACACCCAGAGATACAAAGAAACGCCTACTTATGCTAATCAACATCTGAATTCTGCAAGGCTCTAGACAGAAGTCAGCTTTGTCCTGGTATCCATCGCATTTCCACTTCTCCTGATTTTCCCGCTTCCTTGGGCCGCAAAAGGGAACAACTGAATAGACAATAGACACGCCCAGAGCTGGTGAATTTCTTTACACCAATGTCCAGACCGCTTGCGATAGGGTTCTCGCATGTCACTTCAGGCCACTAGATGACGAGAACCACACGATCGAATTTCAAGGGTTAAGTGATCTATCAAAGTGAAATCCTAATAGTGTGCAGACACTGGGTGGGCTCCTCATTATTGAATCAGTCAAATCTCAGAGGTGGGTTGGGACTTGATGTCCTGTTTCACCCGAAACTCTACAGATTGAGTGCACGGGCATCGAATGCTATGTCAGTGCAAAAGTGCAGTGTTTGGGAGGCAAGCCTTGAGATCAAGCTAAACCTTGTATCGATGGCTACATTCAGGTCACACATTGAAAACAATATTATTTCCACGGAATTCAGAAATCAGCAGCAATCAACGGGGTAATTTAAACGCCATGTCCTTTGATGCACATTTTTCCATTTTGCAAAATTTTCCTCAAAGAAGAGTGAAAGACAAAAATAAAAACAATTACAAACCAGGAATAACAAAGTCCTTCTCGGATACTCCCGCTGATAAGATTTTTGAAGTGTTACCATGTTTAAAAGTCTGAAGAATGGGAGATTTGATTCAGCATATACCCATGCTGTGCTTGCCACTGTTGAGGTATGTAGCTGTGCCATCATCTGAAAGTTTTTCCAGAATCCCAAGGTATCTCTGCATGGTTTTGTAAGAGATATGACCCGCAGCAAAGATCTGCTTGTGTGCTTAGATAGCGAGCTTTATGTCTTCCTCAGCAAGGCAATTCATTCCTTATCTTTAATATGCAGAGCGTACAACAAGAGCGAGAGCCCTGAAAACTCCCAAAGAATTACCCCGAAAAAACTCACAGCAATACCATCGAAACCCTCTGAAATCCTACCAAGAGTTACATGCAACATCAGTACGGTAAACCAGGGAACATGAGACTAGGAAAGACACAACTTTTTTAACCAGCCTGAGAGAGCCTGTATAACAGGCTGTGCAAAATTCTTTGAGACTCTTTAACGGTCCTTCCACGGAAATCTTTAGTAAAAGGCTAAAGATTTATTCGGGATGAAGGGAACCTGAGCATGTGTGGCGTGCTAGAAGAAGAGAACACGCCAGTGAGGCTCAAGGCGAGCTGACATGCACAACCTTGTCAGACTTACAAAAAAACTGAAGGTAGAAGGTGAGCGCCAAAGGACAACTAGGTGAGGAGCACCAGAGAAGCATTAAAACAGTCGCAGCCAAAGGAATTTAGATTATATGGAACTGAATATGTTGAGTTGCACACTCTGTAATGCATCATGGTAGGTCAAGAAACCTCCCCACCACCAGAGATACAAAGAAACGCCACTTATGCTAATCAACATCTGAATTCTTGCAAGGCCTCTAGACAGAAGTCAGTTGTCCTGTATCCATCGCTATTTCCACTCTCCTGATTTTCCGCCTCTTGGGCCGCAAAGGGAACAACTGGAATAGACAAGACACGTCCCAGAGCTGGGAATTCTTTTACACCAATGTCCAGACTGTTTGCCAAGGGTTCTCCATGTCACTTCAGGCCACTAGATGCACTAGAACCACATCGATTTGAAAAAAACCCCAAAAATAAAACCCCAAAAACCACCAAAACCAAAATGCCCAAACCAAAAAAAAATTTTTTCCCCCAAACTAAAGACCAAAAAGGCGGCAAATTGAATTTAACCCCCCCCTTTTTGAAAAAAAATTAAAGGAAAAACCCCCGACGGGTTTCCAGAAAAAGCCCGGGAAAAGGGGGGGAAAGCACTTTTCAGCTTAAAAAAAGGGAAATGGCCCGGTTTTGGGGGAACCCGAAAGTTAAAAATACCGGTTTTGGGAATTTGGGTTTTTAGGGGAACCCAAGACTGGGAGGGGAAATTCCCCCCCCCAAAAATAAAAAAAACCATTAGCAAAACACTTTTTTGAAGGCCCAGAGAAGCTTTTTTTGGGCCCTGTTTTTCCTTTTCCCTGTTTTCCCCCCTTTGGGGAGGGAACAACGGGAAAAAAAAACACCCCAAAAGGGGAACTTTTTACCCAAATTTCATTTTTTTTTTGGGGCCGGGGGGTTCCCGCCTTATTAAACCAAAACCTTTTCGTTCCGGGAAAAAAGGGGAAACCAAAATTGGCGACCCCCTGGGTTCCTTTTAACAGCCCAAACCCGGGTTTGGGGACTTAGCCTTTTTTTCCCCCAAAAAACCCCCTTTGGCCCGGGCACGGGAAAATTAAAAAGGTTTTGGGGAAAACCTTGGTAAATTAAAATTGATCGAGGAAAAGGTAACTTAAAAACTTTTTTCCCAAACCCGAAACCGCAATAAGGGTATTTTAAACCCCATGCCTTGGAAATTTTCCATTTTGAAAATTTTTCAAAAAAGGGGGAAAAAAAAAAAATAAAAATTTTAAAACCGGAATAAAAACCCTTTATACCCCAAAAAAATTTTTAAATTTTTCCCTTTTAAAATTTAAAGGGAGAGGACAGCAAACCCATCCGATTGGGGTTTCTGTCCTCTTGAAATTTTTTAGCCCCCAAAGGTATTTCTGATTTTTGGAGATTCCCCCGAAAAAATTGCTTGGTTTGTATACTTTATGTTTTCCCCCGGGAATTATCTTTTTTTTAATAGCAGACCAAACAAGGGGAAAAAACTAAAAAAATTTTTGAAAAACTCCAGCAAAAAAAAACCCTTAAAAACCCCACCCAAAATTTTAAACCGGGGAACAACGGGAAAACCCCTTTTTTAACCACTAAGACCCTAAAAAAAAGGGGAAAAAAATTCCTTTTAATTAGGAAATTTTTTAAAAAAAGTTTAAAAGGGTGAAAAACCCCGAGATTTTTTGGGGGCCCGGAAAAAAAAAGGAGGAGGTTCAGTGAATCAAACCCGCCCAAAAAAAGAATGGGGTGAGCCAAATGGGGGGAGGGGCCCAAAAAAAAAAGAAAGGGAATTTGAAAGGAACAAAAAGGGGGGCCACCCAAAGATTGGTAGGGGAAGAAAGCCCACCACCCAGAAAACAAAAACCCCCCCACAATCAAACGTTTTTTGCTCAAAAACCCTTTTTGCCGGGGGTATCCTTTTTCCTTTCTCCGATTTTCCCCCCCTTTCCGCGGGGAACAATAATGACGCCCGAGTGGTGAATTTTTTTACCAATGTCCAACCGGTCATAGGGTTCCGTTCCCGGCCCACTGATAAGAACCAAAACCACGATTTAAAGGGGTTTAAAGGGAACAAAGGAAAAAAAAGGGTCAAAAAGGGGCTCTTTGTTAAAAATTTAAAGGGGGTTTTTGACCGTTTAGGAAACCTAAAGGGGCCGGGGAACGATGTGGAAATTTTTGGGACAAGCCTTAAAATTTAAAATGGAAAATTAAAATTTTTAAAAATATTTTTTTTGTTAAAAGAAAAGGTAAAAAAAATTTTCCAGAATTTTTCCTTTTTTGAAATTTTTCCCTAAAGAAAAAAGAAAAAAAAAAAAATTTTTAAAACCGGGAATAACAAAGCCCCCCCTTTTGGATGTTTTGAATTTTAAAAAAAATTTTTTAAAGGAAAGTTTGGATTCAGAATTTTTTGGGCCCGTACGGGTGGCTTTTGAATTTGAAATTTTTCCAAACCCCCGGGGGAAAAATTT
>NW_024386262.1:0-6169 GCF_016835505.1 Polypterus senegalus | reverse complement strand
GTATGCAGGTCGTAGCTGCAGAGAGACTAGAATGGCTCCCAGAGGGTTGCAGGAGGGGAAGATATCTCTGATCCCAAGTGTAAGTCTCTAAATGGTATGCCTTGGTTAACTCACGGCAATCAAGCAGACACATTGGCCGGGCAGCATGCACTTGCAGGCACTTAGGAGAACAGCTCTTTAATATTAACAAGGCTTTTGCTCCTAACGAGCTAACATGTGCCCAAATGATCCAGTAGCCTTTGAGTCACCTGATCTGGCAAGCTGATGTCCCTAAATGGCCTTGAAGGTACTCTCAGGAGGTTTCAGCTCGATTTACATCCTGTGACACTGTGGAGCCACTGCCAGAGCTGCAAGACGTTAGTCCTCATAGTAATCGTGTCCGCAAGAACAACGCCCAACTATAACTTGTAAGTCGTTAAACTATCTAATGAAACTCTGGAATCGTCCAAGGGTCCATGCCCACCCATGACTTTCTCCAAATCCATTGTGTAACTATATCATAACTGTTCACTTCACTCTTCCTACACTGGTCTTTATAGAGCTACGACATTAGTGCGCTTGTGTCAAATATGAAGGACTGACATGGCATTCAGTATAACTCGCACATTGCCCTTCCAGCTAGATATGAGCAGTGGGACTGTGCTGTATCCAATTAAGTCCCCCCAGTGTCCTCTGGTAAAAATGTCAATAAAACCACAAAATCAGTGATGTTTCATGATCAGGGCTTGTCCAGAAATCCATAATAGACTACGCCATTCTCTACAGATTATTGCAAAGTTCAGATTATATTCTCTTTAAAAAATGTTATTTGCCTTCATGAACACTTCGCCAACATCAAGGAATGCACAATTCTGTGGCTCATTTACAGGTGATAATTGCACACACAATTCTTTTAAGATGCAGAGATCAGAATATGAATGAAGATGCCTTTATACATAATATATATATATATATATATATATATATATATATACAGTGTATAGTAAAAGAAGCAATAGACAATATAAAGGTTTGGGTTTTCTGGCCCCGTATATTGCAGACAATTCCACAATATTTCAAAAAGAACAGGTCAAAATATAAACAAAATGCCTTTCAGCGGGCGGCCATTATATAGAGGAGGGGCCGGAAGTGGAGAATGCTGGGAAGGAACCGTGAGGGAGGATGGGACTGCTGGCGTCAGGAAAGATGGCGGAGGAAGGGCGGAAGTGGACGATCTGCGGGCAGGCTATGATGCGAGCGTCTCTTTTCTGGAAGACAAAGGAGAAAGGTTAGTACCCCGCCACTTCCCGCCGGCGAACGTCTTTCGAAGCGGTTTAAGATCCGTCCGTGGCCTCCTACTCGCGCATGCGTGACACGACCCCCCCCTTAGCCCAAGACTGTCAGGTCGGGCGGACCTAACCGAAGTCGGGATGTGCGAGAGGGCATCGGCATTGGCGTAAGGCGCCGGCAACTTATAGGGCTGTAAGTCCAGAAACCACCTGTGACCGCGGATTCGACTCTTTGTGGAGGGACATCCACTGAAGCGCAGCATGATCAATCACCAAAGTGAATTCGCGACCCAACAGGTAGTACCGGAGATAAGTCACGGCCCACTTAATGGCCAGGGCTTCCCTCTCCACTGCCGTGTACCTGGCTTCTCGGCCCAGCAGTTTCTGGCTTAAGTACATCATGGGGTGTTCGATACCATCGGCGCTTTGGCTCAACACGGCCCAGGCCTGTGTCCAGCGGCGGTCTGGAGGATAAAGGCACCCAAAATCAGGGTCCTTAATACAGGTGCCGGCGTTAGGGCCTTTTCATGTCATTGAATGCATGTTCCGCCTTTGTCGCTCCATACCACATGCAGGGGCGCCCTTCTTTGTGAGATTAGTCAAGGGTGCTGCCCTTTCGGAGAAAGGGTCCGAACCGGCGGTAGTACCCGCCAGTCCCAAGAAAGCCTGCACCTGTCTCTTGGTAATCGGACGGGCCATTACAGGATGACTTTGACTTTGGAACATTGGGGTCTCACCTGTCCTCGTCCCACAAGGTAGCCTAAATACTTGGCCTCCTTTAAGCCAAAAACACTTACGGGGGTTATCGGGAGGCCGGCTTTAGCCAGTATCAGCGAGGACAGCAGAGACCTGCAATAGATCCTCCTCCCAGGTGCCAGAATAGATGACAACGTCATCCAGGTAGGCGGCACTATAGGACTGGTGGGGCTTCAGCACTCTATCCACCAGACGCTGAAAGGTTGCTCGGGCCCCGTGCAGCCCAAATGGGAGGACCTTGTATTGCCAATGTCCACTAGGGGTGCTAAAGGCCGTCTTTTCTTTGCAGATGCTGTTAAGGAATTTACCAATACCCTTCGTCATATCAAGAGTAGTCAAGTACCGAGCCGCCGAGCCGCTCGAGCAGGTCATCAATGCGGGGCATCGGGTAGAGCGTCGAACTTGGAGGCCTGGTTTAGACATCTAAAGTCATTGCAGAACCTCCAGGAGCCGTCCGGCTTGGAAACGAGGATGATTGGGCTGGACCAAGGGCTATGGCTTTCCTCGATAATGTCCATATTAAACATTCATTGCACCTCCAGTTCCACTTTGGCGCGTTTTGCCTCCAGGAGTCTATATGGCCTCTCCGGACGCCTCGGGTCCGTGAATATTCGTGTGCAATCAGCGAGGTCCAGCCCGGTGACTCGCTCACTACTTCGGGGATGGTGTGGATAGCCTGGGTTACTCTCGCCGCTGTAGGGGTGTCAGCTCGTCACCGAGGTTAAGGGCAGGCGTGCTAGCGAAAAGGGAGAGGGATCTACGAGTGTCGGGAGGCTCATCCCTGTCCTTCCAGGGTTTTAACAAATTGACATGGTAGATCCTCTCACTCCGTAAGCAGTTGGTTGCTTAACTAAATAGTCGGCAGGCCCTTTCTTTCCTTAACCTCGTATGGCCCCTGCCAGTGAGTTAGCAACTTGGAGTGGGAGGTAGGACAGAGTTGCGGTTGTAACACCGGGCTTGCGCTGCCTGCGCACAAGTCACATGGTCCTTTAGGAGTGACCTGATTTTAGCGAGCCTGTCGCACAGTTGCGCCACATACTCAATATATTGGAGGAGGAAGGGCCTCAGCCTCCCAGCCCTCTTTTAGTATGTCTAAAAGTCCCCGGGGTTGTCGGCCGTACAATAATTCAAAAGGGGAGAAGCCTGTAGAGGCCTGGGACACCTCCCGGTAGGCAAAAAGCACGAGCGGTAGGAGCTGGTCCCAATTCCTGCCATCGGCGCTGACTACCTTGCGGAGCATCTGTTTAAGCGTCTGGTTAAACCGTTCTACCAGCCCATCTGTTTGGGGGTGGTAGACAGACGTCTTCAGGTGCTTTATTCTCAGTAATTTGGCAACCTCCCTGAACGTATCCGAGGTGAAGGAAGTACCCTGGTTCGTGAGGACTTCTTTGGGGATACCACTCTGAAAATAGGTTGACTAATTCCGTGCGATATTCTTGGTGTTAGCGGAGCGCGGGGGAACCGGCTCTGGGTATCGGGTTGCATAATCTACCATGACCAATATGTACTTGTGGCTACGGTTCGAGGGTTCCAGGGTCCTACTAAGTCCACCCTTATTCGGTCAAGCGGGATGTCTATCAGGGGTATTGGGGCGAGAGGAGCGAGGTCCCTCCTAGGAATCTGGTGAATCTGACATTCCGGACAGGATTGACAGAAGCGCCGGACCTCCTCGTTGATCCCGGGCCAGTAAAAGCGGAGCTTGATTCTCTCTAATGTCTTCTCAGCCCCGAGGTGGGCGCCTAGGAGGTGAGCGTGAGCTAGTTCACATACCTCCTGCCAGAAGGCAGCTGCACTAGCAATAATTTTCGCACCTCACCCTGGTGGTTGCCACCCGATACAACAGATTATTTTCCAGCACAAAGAAGGGCTCGTGGCATGGAACCATCAGCTTGTGAGCTGCCTGGAAGAACAATCGCATTCGGCAAACTGCAGGGAATCATCATTCCACTGCTCCCTTTAATCCGAGGCAGGCGTGGACCGAAATTGGTGGTCCAAATTGCTCAGGGGTCTTGGGAGTGGGTTAGCGGAAGTGTTCCCTGGCTCGTCCCTTCCCGTGGATGCTTCGGTCAGAGTCCGTGCCTGAGAAACTTCCCGAGTGCCTGCGCCATTTTGGATTGCCTCAGAGCATGGCGTGGAGACCGCGAGAAGGGTGCCTCGCCCCCCATAACCAGATCTAGCGAGGCCCGGGAGCAGTGCTCGTCTTACCGCTTTTCCTGTCGACCAGTCTTGTCCCAAAATTACTGGATAGGGGAGATCGGGCAATACCGTGACCGTCAAGTTGGAAACTTGCCCCTTCCATGTGATGAAACAGCGGATGGAACGGTAAGGCTTGGTCTCCCCATGCACCCAAGTGACTTGCAAGTGCTGTAAGCCACTGTGGTGGTAATCGTAACGGCGACAATTGTAATGTTGCTGCGGAATCAAATAAAACCACCACCGAGTGCCCGTTTACTAACACCATTCCCGTGTTTGGACTTGCCAGCAGGCGACGGGTGACAGTACCTTCGGGGTGGCCCAGGTGCACTCCATCGGCTCTGTTGGGGTGTTGAGGGACAGGTCGGCAGTAGATGGCGGTCTCGCCACACTTGTAACAGCGGGAGGCCAGCTTTTCTTTAGGCTCTCGTTGCTTCCTGGCGTGTCAAGAGGCTCGGGATGGTCGCCCGTCCCTGTCGGTTCCCATGGCGTGCCTTTCCGACCCCTGGCTTGGTAGACTGCAAGCTGCGCTCCAGGACTTCCAGGAGGCCTGGCATGTCCTTATAAGGATGGCGCCGGACCTGCTGGGCGAGGAGCTTGGCAAGGCGTTACCAGGCCCTCACAGGCCCCCTGTTCTATGACCTTCCGGGCTTGGGGACCTTCGGGCCGTAACCAGCGGCCCATTTTGCCGAGAAGTCGAAGACCTGTGCACGGGCCGGCTTCTCTGGGTCAAACTGCCAGCTCCGCCATTAGGTCGCCTGCTGGCCCAGCGTAATGCCATAGCGTGCCAGGATCTCCCGTTTTAGGAGGTCATAACTCGCGGCCTCCTCCGGAAGGTCGTAATAGCCTGCTCGCTGGTCCTTCAGGTAGAGGCGCCAGAATAGACGCCCACTCGGACCGCTGCCACTCGTTCCGGGTGGCCGTCCGTTCGAAGATGCCCAGGTAGGCCTCGATGTCATCCGTCTCTGTCATGGGCACCGAGGCGAGGCGTTGAATGAGGCGGATCGGGTCTTCCCCCTTTAGGCTTCTGCCAACCTGGCCTCGTTTCCTCCAACTCGCAGGTGGTTGGGCTTGCGCCTGCTGCAGGGCCAGGATCTGGGTATTCATCCACTGCAGCACTGTGTTAAGGTCTTGCCCTTCAGTCATCTCTCTCGGGCTCTAATATCCTGCCGACTACGCCACTGTAAAAAGAAGCAATAGACAATATAAAGGTTTGGGGTTTTCCGGCCCGTATATTGCAGACAATTCACAATATTTCAAAAGAACAGGTCAAAATATAAACAAAACAGTTTATATCGCGCCTTTCAGAGGCGTCGGCGGCCATTTTATAAATGAGGGGCCGGAAGTGGAGGAATGCTGGGAAGGAACCGTGAGGGAGGATGGGACTGCTGGACGTCAGGAAAGATGGCGGAGGAAGGCGGAAGTGGCGATACTCGGGCAGGCTATGATGGCGGAGCGTCTCTTTTTCTGGAAGACAAAGGAGAAAGGTTAGTACCCCATCACTCCCCACCGGCGAACGTCTTTCGAAGCAGTTTAAGATCCGTCCGCAGCCTCCTATTCGTGCATGCGTGACAATATATATATAGCCTTACAGTTTTTTCTAAAATATTTTTTTATCTGTATGGATTTGTTCTCAGGTTTAAAACAAGCATCGTCCCAAGTATTAATGTTCACTAATAAAGAGGAACCGACAATTAACCTGTGATTTCCCAAATTCAAATCTGATGAATTCAGCATAATCTGATGAATTGCAAGCCAATAAAACATAATCATTAAAATGCACCATCATTTCTCATCACAGAATATATTTAAATAATTTGCATTTTTATTAGATATGATGCTTAACCCCTATGAGGCCTAAGTGTATAAATCAGGCCTTTCAGGCCTATTAGAGATCGTGCATTTGGCATTTAGAGACTGGGGATGAAACAAAACGAATCTTCAGAGACCTT
>NW_024386261.1:0-4531 GCF_016835505.1 Polypterus senegalus | reverse complement strand
AGAGGAAAAAAACAAATTTAAGAATTTATTAGGAAATTTGGTAAGAATGTGTTTAAAAAAAAGAGCCGGGTGAAGTTTTTCGTTTGGGTCTTAATTCCTTAATTTAATTTAAAAAACTTCTTCCTTTTTTCGCCTTTTCCCCATTTTAAAAGTTCAGAGTTGTGCCCTTTATTTCCATGTGTGATGATTTCTATTTCATTTATGAACTTGCATTATTACTAACTAGCAAAATACCCGCTTTCAGAGATGCATGTTAAAAAAGTATGAAAAGAAAAAGGAAAAAAGAAATACGTAACAGATTGTCAATGTAATTTTTTTGTCACTTATGAGTGTTTTTATATATATATATATATATATATATATATATATATATATATATATATATATATATATATATATATATATATATATAATACAACACACACACATAAACATATATATACATATACATATATACATATATATACATTAAAATCTACATATATATACTTACATATATACACATATCAATATATATATATATATACACACTTACATACCCCTCCTTGAACCGTCACTTTATTGGTGGAGGTTTTGTCAATCCCAATGATCCTGGGACATGTTGCCCGGGGCTTTATGCTCCTGGTAGGGCCCCCCAAAGGCAAACTGGTCCAGGTGGGAGGGAACAAGAGGGTTCCCTCAATGAAGAATAAAAACTGTGACGAGTTTTCCCTTCCCGGTCCCCAGGGGCCCTCGGAGCCAGGCCTGGGGGTGGGGCTCATGGCGGCCCCTGGCGGGCCTGCACCCAATGGGCTCGAGGCCAGGCAAAGCGAAGAGGCGGGGTCCCCCTTCCCATGGGCCACCACTAGGGAGGCCAAAGGAGGTCAGTGGGGAGTTGGTGGTGCCAGGCTGGGACCTTGCCGATCCTCGCACAGAACCTGGCTCTTGGGCGGAATGTCACCTTTTGAAGGGAAGAAGCCTGAGCTAGTGCTGAGGTTAAGAGGTTCCAAGATATAGTGGATCACCTTGCTTTGGCTTGGACTCTGGAACCAATTTTGAGAGGGCTGGACTCTCTACCACTCTGGAAGTTGCCGGTGAAAGGGGCGCCGAGCAGGTGTGGGCATATATTGCCCCCGATTTGGGAAGCTTGTGCTTGGGGTTACTGGGCGGGGGTGGCTTCCCTCAGCCTTGGGGAATGGTCCTGACTGTTGTTTGTCGATGCGCCGCAGCATTTTGGGAAAGTCTCGGGAGGGCTGAAGGGCATACCTTCGGGGGATTCCCTCGTTTTGTGGAGACTTCAATGCCACTGGGCAATGACAGTGAGACCGGGAAGGGGCGTGATTGGGAGAAATGGCCCCCGATCTGAACCGGCGGTTTTTTTGTTATGGACTCTGTGCTTCGCCCGGTTGTCCATAACGCCACCATGCAACCATAAGGGTGTAAACCCGCACCAGGACACCCTAGGCCTCAGTTGATGATCACTTTGTGGTTGTGCCGTCAGACTTGGCGAAATGTTGGACCTAAGAAAAGGCAGCAATTCCCCACCGGTGTAGGTGGCCAGGGGGAAGATGCGGTCAGACCTGGGGCCAAACGTGTTGTGAGGGTCTGCTGGGATGGCGGGAAGTCTGTCAGAGCTTCAACTCCCACCTTGGCAGAACTCACCACGCCCGAGGGAGGTGGGGACTGAGTCAAGGGGCCATGTTCTGTGCCTCTATTGTTGGGGTGACGGAGCTGTGGCCGCAAGGTTGGTGGTGCCTGTCGGCCAATCCCAAAACCCGGGTACACCGGTGAGGGATGCCGCGCTGAAGGAGTCCTAAGGACCTTATTCCTGTGGGTCTCTGGACAGCTGATAGGTACCGCAGGCCAAGCGGAATCCGGCTTCGATTGTTGCTGAGGCAAAACTCGGGCATGGAGGAGTTTGGAAGGCCATGGAGACCACTTTCGGAGGCTTCGAGGAGATTCTGGCTACTGCCCGGGCGTCCAGGAAGGGGAAGCAGTGGAGTGTCAACACTGTATATGGTGGGGATGGTGTGCTGCTGACCATTCGTGGCAGTGGTGGGGGGGGAGTACTTCAAGACCTCCTCAATCCCACTAACATGCCTTCAATGAGGAAGCAGGCCTGGGACTCTGAGGTGGGCCTCCCACTCTGGGACTGAAGTCACCAAGGTGGTCAAAAACTCCTTTGGGGGCAGGGCCCGTGGATGAGATAGCCGGAGTTCCTTAGCTCTGAATGTTTAGGACTGTCTTGGTTGACCGCCTCTGCAACATCGCATGGACATGGGGACAGTGCCTCTGGGTTTGTGACGGGTGGTGGTCCCTCTTTAAAAGGGGACAGGAGGGGGTGTTCCAACATAGAGAGATCACACTCCCCAGCCTCCCTGGAAAAGTCTTTTTTGGGGGTTTTGGGGAGAAGGGTCCACGGATAGTGAACCTGGATTCAGGAGGAACAGTGTAGTTTTGTCCGGGGCGGAACAATGAACCAGCTCTACACCCTAGCGGATCCTGAGGTGCATGGGAGTTGCCCAACCAGTCTACATGTGCTTTGTGGACTTGAAAGGCGTTTTACCTTTTCCTCGGGAACCTGTGAGTGCTCCGGGAGTATGGGGGACGGACCCTCTGATAAGGCTGTTAGGTCTCTGTACAACCCGGGGTCAGAGCTTGTCCGCATTGCGACAGTAAATGAGCCATTTCCAGTTAGAGTTGGACTCCGCCAGGCTGCCCTTTGTCACCGATTCTTTCTAATTAACAGAATTTCTAGAGCAGCCAGGGTGTTGAAGGGATCCGGTTTTGGGGGACTCAGGATTGGGTCACTGGTTTTTTCAGATGATGTTGTCCTGTTTGCTTCATCAGGCTGTGATCTTCAACCTCTCTGGGCGGTTCGCAGCTGAGTGTGAAGCGGCTGGGGTGAGAATCCAGCACCCAAATCCGAGACCATGGTCCTCTGCCGGAAAGGGTGGAGTACCCTCTCGGGTTTGGGTGGGGGATCCTGCCCCCAAATGGAGGAGTTTAAGTGTCCGGGTCTTGTTCATGAGTGAGGGGAAAAATGGGAAACGTGAGATTGACAGCGGATCAGTCGGCATCCGCGTGATGCGGGCTCTCATCGATCTGTCGTTGGGGAAAAAAAGCTGAGCCCTAAGGCAAAGCTCTCAATTTACAGTCGATCTCACGCCCTACCCTCACGATGGTCATGAGGCTATGGGTAGTGACCCAAGAACAGATTGCGAATAAGCGGGTGAAATGAGTTTCCTTCGCAGGGTGTCTGGGCTTTCCTAAGGATAGGGTGAGGAGCTCAGTCATCCGGGAGGGGCTCAGAGTAGGCCGCTGCTCCTCCTGATCGAAAGGAGTCAGATGAGGTGGCTCGGCATCTGATCAGGATGCCTCCTGGACGCCTCCCTGGTGAGGTGTCGGCACGCCCAACCGGGAGGAGACCCGGGAAGACCCAGGACACGCTGGAGGGACTATGTCTCCGGCTGGCCTGGGAACGCCTTGGGATTCTCCCAGAAGAGTGAAGAAGCGGCGGAGAGGGAAGTCTGGGCTTCTACATAAGCTGCTGCCCCACGACCCGACCTTGGATAAGTGGAAGAGGATGGATGGATGGCACTTACATACACACACACATATACATATATATATACACACACACATATACATATATATACACACACACACACACACACACATATATATATATATATACACAGACACATATATATATACATACTATACAGATCTATATATATATATATATATATATACATATTTACACATATATATCTATATATATACTGTATATAAAAATCCTGCACTTCGAGCATAAGTACTGCTTTAAATTTTTATTAAGTAGAAAAGAAAACCTTTTAAACTGAGGGAAATATACCAATAACTATCTGTTAAGGATCCCCTTTTTATACCACGTTGTCAGTTCAGAAGTCCGTTGTAATATGACCAAGCTGTGTGAGCTTACTTTTGAGAATGCACTATAGTTTGTCCAGAAGAAAAGCAATGTTGCCTGAAATCAATGGCAACCTTTGTAGGTCTGTCCCTGAGACTTATGACTTGTCATCGCAAGTAGAGCCTCACTGGAAATTGGAGGCATTTGAATTGAAATGGGAGACCAGAGGGTATAACGGGAATACAAGAAATACATTCAGAGTGTGGAGAAACCTAGAGACAGTGTGTGTATTAACTTGGATTTTCTCTGAGTATTTGGTGCAGCGTGATCGAAGTTGTTCCACAAGACTGTTAGCTGTGGAGCCCAGCTCGGAGCATATTCTTTTCCTACCTTGTCAATTGTGTAATGCGCTTTTGAACAGGTTTGATGCATGGAAGTGATCACTGTACTGCATTCACTCAGTTCACGTGAGCTTTCTCTCGGTGATGTCACGATGTCCAGCTTTATTTAATGTTAGCTAAGACCCGCACTTAAAAGTTTCTCGCTACAGCAATTTTAACTCCATTACAAAGTGATCCAAACCGTATACTCGTGTCTTCATTAACTATCTTGAATATGGTATGTCGGCATGAAAGCGTGGGTGTCCATAAACTAATTGGT
>NW_024386260.1:0-7892 GCF_016835505.1 Polypterus senegalus | reverse complement strand
GGCAAACAAATCTGTCAGAGCTGTACACTTCAGAGATGCACCAGAATTCACACCGGAGAGAAGTACAACTGAACTGTCCTGACTAAAGAGTGAGGTTCACTCCTGCCTGGACAGTAAGCACATGTAACTGACACAAATCCATCCTACTTAGTGTTGTGTCAAAAACAAATCAACATGGAGGAGACACAGAAGTTTGTATCCTTTTTCCTTTTCCACAAACAAAATAAAGAACATGGCGTCATACAAACGGCTTCTCACCAAAGCCCCTACAGCCTCCACCATGTGTCTAGCTCTGTTTTCATAACATACGATACATATAGAACTATTAACATTGTATTATACACATTTCATCAGAAAAAAAAACATTTTACAATATACTGTACATAGCCTCACACAATAAATAATAGTTCAGCTTTATATTATATATTTTGCTATTTTAATGTAACAAAAAATAAAACATACCTTGACAAAAAAAGAACAGTTTCTTGCTAATGCTTATTAAATAATAAATCAAATCAATTACTAATAATTATAAACACAAACTATTAATACAAAATCAATAAAATAAAATGTAAAATAAAAATTTAAATCCAAAATATACACATGATTGCTGTACACCATGCCAAATTATGTTTTAACACTATAGCAGGGCGCTAAAAGAAGAAATGCTTTTTAAATTTTATTTTGTTTTGTTTGTTTGTTTAAATCAGGGGCATCGAACTCCAGGCCTGGAGGGCCGCAGTGGCTGCAGGTTTTCTTTCTCACCCTTTTTCTAATCAGTGACCAGTTTTTTACTGCTAATTAACTCCTTTTCCCTTCATTTCAATAGTCCTGTTTTTAAGGATTCAGTGCTCTGAATTGATTTATTTCTTCATTAAATGACAGCCAAACTAAAATGAGATGTGAAACGAGCCAACAGATGACCAGCTAAACTGAGGCTTCAAACTCCAATCAATTTCACTCCAACCAGTCTCTTAATGGGAAGCCAATTATTGCTGTTAATTAATCTCATTATTTTATTCCATGGCCTGTTTCTGCTCTCATTCTGCCTCAGCAGACATTCCCAAAACTGTTGATTTTTCTGTTTTTTTTTTTTTTTAAGAACATCGTCAAAATGTTTTAGTGACCTAAGAGATCAACCTTACTGAGGCCTTCACCTTTTTTTTTCACATATTGTGTGATGGGCACAGGTGAGCTGGCCATGTGGTGGCTTGTCTGATGTCTCATTATTGTTTGGCTACTAATTAAGGAAAAAGACACAACTAAGGGGCCTGAGTCAAGTTAATTAAAACTAAAGCAAAAGAAGTTCATTAGCAGCAAAAACGGCTCACTAATGAAGAAGATGGTTAGAATGAAAACATGCAGCCACTGCGGCCCTTGAGGACCGGAGTTCGACACCCGTGCTTTAGATAATAAAACATACAAAACTGTATATTAGAACTTCGGGGTGGAGGGGGCACATAACTTATTACCAAATAATATACAAGTCAACTTAATAGAATAAAATTAGAAAAGCTTTGGAGAGAGCTGACTTACCTGTACAGCATCCTCCATCGCCTGAGGGTGCCTGAGTCACATTAATTAGCATCCGTACTCCAAATATGGCACTAAGTTTACAGAAACAATTGCTTTTGGGAAAATTCATAACTGAAAGATACAAAAAAATTAAAAAGACAGAATACACTTTGCTACACAAATTGCAGTAGTGTGTGTGGCAATAATTCTCACAAATCAGAATCTTCTGGGCCACATATAATTCAGAATAGGTGCCACCTCCAGAAGTGGACTTCGTTGGAGAAGATCTACACCGGGGGCTGTCAACCCTTTGTCATGGCATACCACCCCCAAAAATATAAATGTTCAATAATACCTGCATTTTATTTTGGTGTTAAGTTGTTAATTACTGAATTGTTATTACACTAAAGGTGGAATTTTTTTTCTTCTTCACCAAGAAAATGTTCAAGGAGGTCAGAAAATACGCACCTTACAGGTGGTTGGCACAAAAACGAGCCTTGGTGGTGAATACGATGCCTTTTTACCCAGCCATAAAAACAAGATGTGATGGCGTTCAAAATTCACCTTCCGATATTAAAGAAACACATTGGAGAGAAACAACTGAAGAACTTCTGGTTGTGCAGGAATAGTTGGCATTCGCAGCAGGGTGTCGATTAAAACACTTGGAAAGTTGATTTCAGATCCAAACTCTAATATGCAGATATAGACGTACGTGTGTGTGTGTGATATACAATAAAAAGTTAAAGTAGAACGAGTCTTAGATCCCAAATTACATATAAAGGAAAATAATGTTGCAAAATCTTGCAAAAATATGAATCAGAAAATGACAATACTAAAGTTGGTCACGAGATGGCACCATTGTTACTACAGGCACTATTGAGAAGTGTTTCACAGAGTTAATGAAATTACAAATAGAAACAGAAATAACGTTATTAATAAATTAAATATTCTGAGTTAACGGTGCCTTATTAGAACTGCAGAAACAATTAAAGTTCTCAAAAATATACTATAATATAATAATAGCTTATTGGTTCTAAAATAAATCATATATATGCAAACAATTTAATATGAACAAAATTCTTACTTTGCCATTCTTATTCCATTCTTATTTGCAGTGGTGATGGACAGGCTGACAGACGAGATTAGACGGGAGTCCCCGTGGACTGTGATGTTTGCTGATGACATTGTGATCTGTAGCAAGACTAGGGAGAAGGTTGAGAAGAACCTGGAGAGATGGAGATATGCTCTAGAGAGGAGAGGAATGAAGGTCAGTAGGACCACCAAGACAGAATACATGTGTGTCGAGTTGTCAGAGGATAAATGAAGAGACTCAGTGCCCAACAGTTGTTAATCCAACAAATGGAAACAATCGTCCTCCGAACTTTCTAGATTCCTTAACACTCTTTTTCTATTCCTCTTCACTATCTCCACCTAGTGGCCTAAGTACAGAATATAACATATTCCCCATTTACTTGAGAATAGTACAAATTACAGTAGGTAGTTAAACATCACTAGCATTCTAATGATCACTGAATTACATCAAACATTCAAATGTATGTAACAACGTCCTCAAGCCAACTTTTGCCAGGTTTCTAATGGAAATGGAACAGGTTGTAAAGGTGCAGGAGAAGGATTAGCTGGCTTGTCAGATGACTGGCACAGTTGACAATTTTTAACTTGAGCTGAGGCAATATCTGTACCTGGCCACCAGTATAGCTCACACATGCTGATTAGTTCTCACCATGAGCAAGCGCTACCAAGGTATGGTGCAGAGAAACAGGAGCAAGAGACGGGCACCATGGAACACAAACTTGTTTTGTGCACTAAATTCATCTTGTAATCTGAAATATGGATGCATAACTGTGTCAACTTCATTAAGAGAAGAAGGCCAACCACAGATAATCTGATTTCGTAGAGCAGACAACTCACTGCAAGAGACAGAAGCAAACTCACCAGGTGAGGGCAGTCAGAGCAGGAGACAACATTGCCACAAATTCAGGTTCAGTTGCAGAAATGTCCTCAGCAGCAGCAGGCAAAGGCAAGCGAGAGAGACAATCAGCAATGTCATTCTGTGACCCAGGACGGTAAGCAACAGTATAGTTGAAACACAACAGTCCCAGTGTGCAATCCGCATTCCTGCACGATCAGAGCCTTTTGAGGACAGTAAAGTGGTCAACGCTTGATGATCAGTACGGAGGATACATTTACGACCCCACAAGTAAGTCCTCCATTTTTAAACAGCCCACACACATCCAAGAGCTTCTTTTTCAACTGTAGAATATTTCCTTTCAGCAGCAGTAAGAGTCCTAGACGCAAAAGCAACAGTCCGCTCCATAGGTCAGGTTGGACTTGAGGTAGGACAGCTCCGAGCCCATAATCAGACGAGTCAGTGGAAACTCTAGTAGGCAAATCAGGGTGAAATAAGACCAAAGCTGGACTGTCAATTAGCAACTTTTTCACGGACAGAAAGCTGTGCTGAGCTTCCGTAGACCAGGAATACTGCGTGATCTTGGCGAGGCAGGCGCAAGGGTTCTACAATACTGGCAAAATTTGAGATAAACTTATTATACCAAGATGCAAATCCAAGGAATGAACGTAACTTAACAGGTAGCATCAGTTGGAGTTGGAGCAGGTTGTATCCCTTGTGCTGTAACAGTATGACCCAGAAAACGCAGACTGGCCTGATTAAAATGACATTGTGATTTGTTTAACTGCAATCCTGCATCTTTTATGTGTTTAAGAACTGCTTGAAGTGTCCGATCATGGTCGGCTTGTGTTTGTCCCCACAAAATTATATCATCAAAGTAGTTTGCAACATTTGGCAACCCCTAAAAGATTGTAGCGAACATCTTTTGAAAAGCAGATGTTAACCCATATTGGACCCGGCAGAACCTGAACAGTCCTTCATGAGTAATAAAGGCAGTTAGATCACGGCTCTCTTCGTGAAGCAAAAGCTGAAAGTATGCACTTTCTAAATCAGTAATGGAGAACACTGTTGCTCCTCTCAGCAATGACAGCATTTCATCAATGTGAGGAAGAGGAAAGCTGTCTGTAATAATGCAGACACTCATTATGTTACCACTCTCCAGCCCTTCGATGAACAAACTGCCTTATGCTACAGCCAAATCTTTCAAATTTTGACTCATCAGTCCAGAGCACCTGCTGCCATTTTTCTACACCCCAGTTCCTATGTTTTCATGCATACTTGAGTTGCTTGGCCTTTTTTCCACGTCGGAGGTTTGGCTTTTTGGCTGCAATGCTTCCATGAAGACCACTTCTGGCCAGACTTCTCTGGACAGTAGATGGGTGTACCTGGGTCCCACTGGTTTCTGCCAGTTCTGAGCTGATGGCACTGCTGGACATCTTCCGATTTCGAAGGGTAATAAGCTTGATGTGTCTTTCATCTGCTGCACTAAGTTTCCTTGGCTGACCACTGCATCTACGATCCTCAATGTTGCCCGTTTCTTTGTGCTTCTTCAAAAGAGCTTGAAGAACACATCTTGAAACCCCAGTCTGCTTTGAAATCTTTGTCTGGGCGAGACCTTGCTGATGCAGTATAACTACCTTGTGTCTTGTTGCTGTGCTCAATCTTGCCATGACATGAAACTCTCTTCCACAACGTCACCTTGGCAGTAGAGTTTGGCTGTTCCTCGCCCAGTTTAAAGGCTCCTACACAGCTGTTTCTGTTTCAGTTCATGACTGTGTTTCAACCTACGTGTGACATTGATGATCATTAGCACCTACCTGTTTGGTATAACTGGTTGATCGTACACCTGACTAGAATCCTACAAAATCCCCGACTTTGTTCAAGTGTACCTATGAGAATTGATGTTGGTTTCAAGGCAAAAGGTAGTAACACCAAATATTGATTTGATTTAGATTTTTCTTTTGTTCGCTCACTTTGCATTTTGTAAATTGATAACAATAAACAATCATTATTTATATTTCTGAAAGCATTCTTTGTTTACAGCATTTTTTCACACCTGCCTAAAACGTTTGCACAGTACTGTATATATAGGCTGGGAATCAAATAAAATATCAATTGCATCATTTTATGTAAAACATGATTAAAACTTGTGATCATAAAATAAATACTGAAATCATGAAGTAATTACACCCTGAATCATGAAATGAATATATGATAAACACAAAGGAATTAAGAAATGGCATAATAAATCTGAACTTTTAGCAAAATACTAATTAGGTAAGTACAACCTGAATTTGAATGTCTTCCTAAAAGTTAAGTTGAAAAGAAAGCAAAAAGAAGTGAGGCCAACGTATTATAAGCACCTACAAAAATAAAAACGAAAACAGTGGTTGTTAATTCTCAAACTGACATACTACATAAAATACGGCCGTGTCAATTTTAAACTAAACGATCAAAACGGCAGTAGATTTTAAATGCATTGCTAAAGACTGATTTAACTGAAGGTATCAGCATCTACTTAATGGGCAGACATTAAACATGTATTAAAACTGCCCAAATAGCACCCTCGATTATTGATCATCAGCGACTTGATAAGTATACAGAAGTGCTCCTCTACTGGTGCGCTGTAGTAATAATAATGTAGCGCCCCCTGTGTCCTGACTTGAGAGAGACACGCTGCTCCGGTGGTCGAGACCTGTCTGAGAAGGACGGGACTCCCTCCCATATCCGTTTTGCAGACGCAGCACTAAGTGTGCACTGTAACGGCCAGGAGATGTAGCGGGGGTCCAGCTGCCAGGTGGCCTGTTCGCCTGTGACTCTCGCAGAGCCTACTGCCAGGGGGCATACGAGTGCAGTGCTGTGTCTACGAGCGCCGATCTCCAAACTGATTTTTTTTTTTTTTTGACGGCGTCTCCGGCAGTCCCGACGCTTCGGCCAGTTTAGCACGTGTAATGCATTTACTGCTTTTGTCGGTAGTAGAATCGCGGTCGGTCTGCCTGGGGAATTATTTGGGTTACGAAAAGTGTGCCAACACAGAAAAACGGCTGGAAATGCTACTCCACCTACATTAGTGTTCCTGGCACGCAAAGAAATATCGCCGTAGCTGCTATCTCACTTAAAAACGGACACCGTGCGTTACTGGAGTGGTCATGTTGCATTCTTTGCATAAATTACTGAAGATGTTGCAAACTGGAATAATGGAGAGGTAATAATCGTCTATTTCGTAGAATTCTGACATCATATTCGTCAGTGCAAGCTACCTGACAGCAGAGCCGCCATGGCAGATTTACAATCACTATTTGTATTTTATATGTGCGGCCGAATAGAAATGACAACAATCTGAGCTTCCTTTTGGTAGATGTGCTTAATCCGAGCAAGTGAAGTCTTTCATTACGGCCATGCAAGCATATATTGTGTTCAATATTTAGGAAAACATAATGACGCCTTTCGTGGTCCCAGCAACAAATGTACAGAAAATAATGGAAAACCCCTTGGACTTATTGAAATGATAGCCACATTTGATCCTTCTATGGATGAGCATTTGAGAAGAGTTTCGAATAAGGAAATATCGGAATTGCGAAATTCAGAATGAAGCGATCAATCAAAAAATAAAACCGAAATAAAGAAGCGCAACAAGAAACGTAAATATTTTTCCGTTCTTTTGGACACTAACAGATATCAGCCATGAGGAACAGTTAACATTTATTATAAGATTTGTGGAATTTCCAAACGATGACGTCACAACAGAATAATATTTCTCTGATTTTCTATCAGTTGTTAAACTACAGGATCTGATTTAACTGAGGGGCTCACAGGCCATCTTGTCGATACGAGGTTATCTCTGCGAGACTTCAGGGGACAAGCTGACGATAACGGCGCCAATGTGGTTGGGAAGCACCAAGGAGTGCAAACGAGAATCTGAATGAACATCCTGAGCCTTTTCAGTTCCATGTACGGCTCATCGTTTACATTTATTCTTGAGAGATATGGCCTCGTGTATTCCTATTGCTGTGACTTTTTCAGAACAATTCAAAGACTTTATACGATATTTTCTTCTTCAGTGGACAGATAATCTGTTTTCACGAAATATTTGAAAGAATTAACGCCAAAGCCGTTGGCACCAACTAGATGGGAATGTAACTTTTAGTCTGTGAAGCCGATTCATTTACATTTAAGTTAAATTTGTAAAACATTTGAAGAAATCAGTGAATTGACCAAAGATGCAAAAATAAAACACGAGCCCCAAATCTTTGATTCAAAATGAATTAAATTACGAATTTGTTTGGCAACAGTTATATTTTACGAAATACTCATAACTGTTAATAAAGTTAGCAAAATTTTACAAAATATGGATGCTGATTTAAACACTGCAACAACGCATTTGAAAGGTTCATACGATTATTTGATTTAATATCGAGATAATGGATTTGATCTGCGGTGGGCTGGCACC
>NW_024386259.1:0-7323 GCF_016835505.1 Polypterus senegalus | reverse complement strand
TGTCTAGAAATGTTTTCAAGTGGCACAAATAAAGTTAAGACTCAAAAAATTTAACTCAACTTCAGTTTTTCCCAAGCAATAAGGGGGAATTTCAAAAATTTTGAGTTTAATGCACTTTAAAAAAAAGGGGGAAACCACCCAAAACAGTTTTTAACCAAAAAGGGATGGGGTTTATCATTTGAACTGTTTACCAAGTTTTTGATTTTAAACAGGTTAGAGTTGAAACCTAATTCACAAAACCCTTTTTAAAGCCTAAAAACCCTTTTTAAAAATTTTTGGGAGCCTTTTTTCCCACCGGGAAAACCCCTTTAAAAATTTCATTTCTGTAAAACTATGTCGAGATGTTTTCAAGTGTTTCAACTTTCACAAATAGAAGTTAAGACTATTAAATTTAACTCAACTTCAGTTTTGCCCAATGCAACTCAATAGGATTTTCAAAAGCTGAGTTTGAGATGTTGAATTCCTTTTAAAAAAACAGTTGGGAAACCATCCAAACACAAATAATGGGGGTTTCACATTTAGAACTGCCTTTACCGAGAATTTTGACTTTCCACAGAGTTAGAGTTGGGTAACCACCATCATAACACTTTTCAAGACCTAAAAAACAATTTTTGAGCACATTGTGACGGCTTTTTTCCACCAGGAAACGTTCAAAAAGTTCATTTCTGAAAAAACTATGTCCATGTTTTTGGTTTACAAAATGGGTTAAGACTCATTAAATTTAACTCAATTCAGTTTTCCCCAAGCAACTAAATGGGAATTTCAAACGTTGAGTTTGAGATGTTGAAGCACTTTAAAACGGGGGTAACCATCAAAAAAATTTTTAACCCAAAAGGGTACTGGGGATTTCATCATTTAAACTGCTTTTCCCAGATTTTTTTGTTTTCACAGCGCTAGAGTTAAAGGGTAACCTTATTTCACCATAATGCGACGGGCTAAAAAAAGTTTGTGTACACATGTGTGACGGGCTTGTTTTCCACCAGGATACTTTCAAAAAAATTTCGTAAAATATGTCGTTTGATTTTTTTTCAAGTGGTTTCCAAAACATGGGTTAAGACTATTGAGTTTCACCACCTTCATTTTTTTGTCCAGAAGAAGGGGGATTTGGTGAGTTTAAGAGGGAAAGGGCATTTAAAAAAACGGGGGAAACCACCCAAAACAGTTCTTAACCATAAGGGAGGGGGTTTTCAATTTAGAACGCTTTTACCAGAGATTTGACTTTAAAAGCGTAGAGTTGAAGGTAACCTTATTTCCAAAAACCCTTTCAGGGCCTGAAATAACTTTGTTTAACATGGGGACGCCTTGTTTTCCTTTAGGGAAACCCAAAACCCAAATTTCTGAAAAAACTATGTAGCTGATGTTTTCAAGGGCACAAATAGAAGTTAAGACTAGGGTTTCACCCCCTTTTCATTTTTTGTCCATTGGTTAAGGGGTTTTAAAAAAGTGTTTTTAAGTTGAAGTGCACTATGAAAAATAGTTGGGAAACCATCCAAACAGTTCTTAACCATAAGGGAACTGGGATTTTATCATTTAGAACTGTTTTACCATAGTTTTTTGACTTTACACAGCTTAGAGTTGAAGGTAGCCTTATTCCCACCATAACGCCGCTTCAGGGCCTGAAATTCACTTTGTGTACACATGTGTGACGCCTTTGTTTTCAAACAGGAAACTTATCAAACAGTTCATTTCTGTAAAAACTATGTCGCAGATGTATTTCAAGTGGTTTCACAAACATAGAAGTTAAGACTCATTGAGTTTCACTCCACCTTCAGTTTTTGTCCATTGCAAGTTAATGGGGATTTCAAAAGGTGAGTTTAAGATGTGAAGTGCACTTGAAAACAGTTGGGAAACCATCCAAACAGTTTTTAAAACCATAAGGGTACTGGGATTTCATCATTTAGAATTGTTTTTACCAGAGTACTTTGACTTTACACAGCGTTAGAGTTGAAGGTAACCTTATTTCACCATAACGCGTTTCAGGGCCTGAAAATAACTTTGTGTACACATGTGTGACGGCTTTTTTTCCACCAGGAAACTGTTCAAACAGTTCATTTCTGTAAAACTATGTCGCTGATGTTTTTCAAGTGGTTTCACAACATAGAAGTTAAGACTCATTGAGATTCACTCAACTTTAGATTTGGCCCAATGCAAGTCAAATGGGATTTCAAAACCTGAGTTTGAGATGTTGAATTGCACTTTGAAAAACATTTGGGAAACTATCCAAACAGTTCTTAACCGTAAGGGTACTGGGGTTTCATCATTTAGAACTGCCTTTACCAGAGTATTTTGATTTTCCACAGAGTTAGAGTTGAAGGTAACCTGTTTTTATCATAACACCTTTTCAAGACCTAAAAACAATTTTTTAGAAACAATTTTGGACCTTTTTTTCCCACCAGGAAACTGTTCAAAACAGTTTTTTCCCTTAAAAAATTATGTCCGATGTTTTCCCAAGGGGTTTTCACAACATAGAAGTTAAGACTCATTGAGTTTCATTAAACTTTTTTTTTTGGCCCAATTAAAAAGGGGAAATTTAAAAAATGAGTTTAAGATTTTAAAGGCACTTTAAAAAACTTTTGGGGAAACCATCCAAACAGTTTTTAAACCAAAAGGGATGGGGATTTCATCTTTTGGGCCCTGTTTTTACCAGAGTTTTTTTTGACTTTACAAAAAGCGTTGGGAGTTGGGGGGAACCTTACCACCATAACGTTTTTAAGGGCCTAAAAAAACTTTTTTTTACACATGTGTGACGTTTTTTTTCCACCGGAAAAATGTTCAAAACATTTCCCCTTTCTGAAAAAAACTATGCCGGATGTGTTTCAAGGGGTTTCAAAAAAAGAATTTAAAGACTCATTAAATTTAATTTAATTCATTTTTTGGGCCCAATGAAAACCAAAGGGAAATTTTAAAAAATTATTTGAGATGTTGAATTGCATTTTTTAAAAAAACGGGGGGGGAAAACCATCCAAACAGTTTTTAAACCTTTTGGGACGGGGGTTTTCATCTTTTAGAACTCCCTTTTCCCAAGTATTTTGATTTTTAAAACAGGTTGGTTGAAGGAAACCTAATTTCACCAAAACCCTTTTTCCAAAGGGCCTGAAAAAACTTTGTGTACAATGTGTAAACCTTTTGTTTTAAAAACGGGAAACTTATCAAAACAGTTCATTTCTGTAAAAACTATTTTTAGATGTATTTCTTTTCCAACATAGAAGTTAAGTTTCCTTTGAGTTTCACTCACCTTCATTTTTTTGGTTCCATTGCAAGTTAAGGGGATTTAAAAGGGGGATTTTGGATGTGAAGTGCATTTTGAAAAACAGTTGGGAAACCATCCAAACAGCCCCAAAACCAAAAGGGTACGGGGGATTTCATCATTTAGAATTGTTTTTACCAGAGTATTTTTGACTTTACACACCCGTTAGAGTTGAAGGAAACCCTTTTATTTCACCATAACGCCGTTCGGGGCCGGGAAAATTTTTGTGTACACATGGGGAGGGTTTTTTTTCCCACCAGGAAACTGTTCAAACATTTTATTTCTGAAAAAAATTATGTCCGATGTTTTCAAGTGGTTTCACAACATAGAAGTTAAGACTCATTGAGTTTCACTCAATTCCTTTTTTTTGGCCCAAGAATTTAAATGGGTTTTTTTAAAATGATTTGGGGAATTTTGAATTGCACTTTGAAAAATTTTTGGGGAAAAACCTATCCAAAAGTTTTTAACCAAAATACGGGGGTTTCATCATTTAGAACCCCCTTTCCTCAGAGTTTTTTTTGATTTTCCCAAAGAGTTAGAGTTGAAGGTAACCTGACTTTTTATAACACTTTTCGGACTAAAAAAATCTTTTGTGTACACATCTGTCCCGGCTTGTTTTCCACCAGGAAACTGTTAAAAAACAGTTCATTTCTGTAAAAACTATGTCCAGATGTGTTTTAAATGGTTTCACAAAAAAGAAGTTAAGACTCAAAAAATTTAAAAAAACTTCAGTTTTTGAAAAAGGGGTTTAAAGGGGAATTTTAAAAAAGTGAGTTTAAGAGGGAATTAATTTAAAAAACAGTGGGGAAACCACCCAAAACAGTTCTTAACCAAAAGGGGTACTGGGGATTTCATAATTTAAAACCTGCTTTTCCCAGAGTATTTTGATTTCACACCCGTTAGGGGTTAAAAGGTAACCTTTTTTCCCATAATGCTTTTTCCGGGGCCTAAAATTTAACTTTTTTTTACACATGTGTGACGCCTTTTTTCCCAAAGGGAAAAATTTTCAAAACCAGTTAATTTTTTAAAAATTATGTCGAAGATGTTTTCAAGTGGGTTTCCCCAAACATAGAAGTTAAGCCCAAAAAATTTAACTCAACTTCAATTTTTTTCCCCCAAAGGGCCTAAGGGGGGAATTTAAAAATTTGAGTTTAAGATTTTGAATTGCCCCTTAAAAAACGGGGGGGGAAAAACCACCCAAAAACAGTTCTTAACCAAAAGGGGCCTGGGGGTTTCATCATTTAGAACTGCCTTTACCAGAGTTTTTTTGATTTTCAACAGAGTTAGAGTTGAAGGAAACCTAATTATCATAACATTTTTCAAGACCTAAAAAACAACTTTTTTGGTAAAATGTGAAAATTTTTTTTTTAAACCGGGAAAACCCTTTAAAAAAGGGTTCATTTCTGAAAAAAACTATGTCGCGATGTTTTCCAAGTGGTTCCAACAAGAAGAAGATTTATTGGGGTTTCACTAAACCTTTTTTTTTGGGGCCCAAAAAATTTAAGGGATTTAAAAAAATGAGTTTAAGATTTTAAAGGCATTTTTAAAAAACGTTGGGAAACCATCCAAACAGTTTTTAAACCCATAAGGGTACTGGGGATTTAATCTTTTGGGGTTTTTTTTTTTAAACCAGAGTATTTTGATTTTACACAGCTTAGGTTGAAGGAACCTTTTTTTTCACCAAAAACGCGTTGGGGCTAAAAAAACTTTTTTTACACATGTGTGAGGGTTTTGGCCCACCAGGAAACTGTTAAAAACATTTTATTTTTTAAAAAAATATGTCGCAGATGTTTTCCAAGGGGTTTTTTCACAACATGGGTTTAAAGACTCAAAAAATTTAATTTAACTTCATTTTTCCCCCAAATTGCAATTAATGGGTTTTTAAAAGGGTGATTTTAAGAGGGAATTGCACTTTAAAAAACAGTTGGGAAACCACCCAAAACAGTTCTAACCAAAAGGGGCCTGGGGTTTCATCTTTTAGAACTCCCTTTTACCAATATTTTTGATTTTCCAACAGGAGAGTTAAAGGGGAACCTGACTTCACATAACACTTTTAAAGACCTAAAAACAATTTTTGGTACAAATCTGTGAGGCTTTTTTTCCACCGGGAAAAAGTTCAAAACAGTTCATTTCTGTAAAAACTATGCCCAAGATGTGTTTCAAGGGGGTTTCACAACATAGAAGTTAAGACTCAAAAAATTTAACCCCCAACTTCATTTTTTGTCAAAAATTGCAAAAAGGGGGTTTTTAAAAAAGTGAGTTTAAGATTTTGAATTGCATTTTGAAAAACGGGGGGGGAAAAACCACCCAAAACAGTTCTTAACCAAAAGGGGTAGGGGGATTTCATCATTTGAACTGTTTTTTACCAGAGTATTTTTGACTTTACACACCCGGAGTTAAGGTTAATTTTATTTCACCATAACCCCGTTTTCAGGGCCTGAAAAAAACCGGATAAATTGTGACCCCTTTTGTTTTAAACCCAAAAAAAACTGTTAAAAACAGTTCATTTCGTAAAAACTATGTCGCAGAAGTGTTTAAAGGGGTTTTTAAAACATGGGTTAAGACTCATTGAGTTTCATTTCCAACTTCAGTTTTTGTCCATTGCAAGTTAATGGGGATTTCAAAAAGTGAGTTAAAGATGGAAGTCCTATAAAAAAATATTTTGGGAAACCACCCAAAACAGTTCTTAACCATAAGGGTACGGGGGATTTTACTTTAGAACTGTTTTTACCATGGTATTTTGACTTTACACAGCGGTTGGGAGTTGAAGGAAACCCTTTTATTTCACCATAACGCCGCTTCAGGGCCGAAATTCATTTTTTGGTAAATTTCGGGACCCCTTTTGTTTTCCACCGGGAAACTGTTCAAAACAGTTCTTTTTCTGTAAAAAACTTTTAAAAAGAGATGTGTTTTTTGGTTTCACAACATAGAAGTTAAGACTCATTGAGTTTCACTCAACTTCAGTTTTTGTACATTGCAAGTTAATGGGATTTCAAAAGTGAGTTTAAGATGTGAAGTGCACTTTGAAAAAATTTGGGGAAAAAACACCCAAACAGTTCTTAACCATAAGGGTACTGGGATTTCATCATTTAGAACTGCTTTTACCAGAGTATTTTGACTTTACACAGCGTTAGAGTTGAAGGTTACCTTATTTCACCATAACGCGTTTCAGGGCCTGAAAATAACTTGTATACACATGTGTGACGCCTTGTTTTCAACCAGGAAACTGTTCAAAACAGTTCATTTCTGTAAAAAACTATGTCGCAGAAGTGTTTCAAGTGGTTTCACAACATAGAAGTTAAGACTCATTGAGTTTCACTCAACTTCAGTTTTTGTCCATTGCAAGTTAATGGGGATTTCAAAAGTGAGTTCAAGATGTGAAGTGCACTATGAAAAACAGTTTGGAAACCATCCAAACAGTTCTTAACCATAAGGGTACTGGGGATTTTATCATTTAGAACTGTTTTTACCATGGTATTTTGACTTTACACAGCGTTAGAGTTGAAGGTAACCTTATTTCACCATAACGCGGCTTCAGGGCCTGAAATT
Organism: Polypterus senegalus; assembly: GCF_016835505.1. Lineage (NCBI taxonomy): Eukaryota > Metazoa > Chordata > Cladistia > Polypteriformes > Polypteridae > Polypterus > Polypterus senegalus. The sequence goes on along the minus strand of NW_024386259.1, from coordinate 527 downwards.
CACTTTGTGTACACATTTGTGACGCCTTGTTTTCCACCAGGAAACTGTTCAAAACAGTTCATTTCTGTAAAAAACTATGTCGCAGATGTGTTTCAAGTGGTTTCACAACATAGAAGTTAAGACTCATTAAATTTAACTCAACTTCAGTTTTGCCCAATGCAACTCAATAGGAATTTAAAAGCGTTGAGTTTGAGATGTTGAATTGCACTTTGAAAACAGTGGGGAAACCATCAAACAGTTCTTAACCATAGAGGTACTGGGGATTTCATCATTTAAACTGCTTTACCAGAGTATTTTGACTTTACACAGCGTTAGAGTTGAAGGTAACCTGAATTCACCATAACGCGTTTCAGGGCCTGAAATTCACTTTTTGTACACATGTGTGACGCCTTGTTTTCCACTAGGAAACTGTTCAAAACAGTTCATTTCTGTAAAAAACTATGTCGCAGATGTGTTTCAAGTGTTTCAACTTTCACAACATAGAAGTTAAGACTCATTAAATTTAACTCAACTTCATTTTTTTGCTC
>NW_024386258.1:0-5938 GCF_016835505.1 Polypterus senegalus | reverse complement strand
TAGTACATGTTTAATTATTCTATCCTTCATGCCAGTCCCAGTGAAGAATATAGATTATTTAAATGAAGTTAAAGTTTTATGTGTATAATTTAACAAACATATTTTGCTGCATTTCACCTTAAAAATGATATCGTCATCATATGTAAATACGCGCTTTATAAAGTGACTCATGTTGTGAGATATTATAACTGTAGTGCAAGTTTACAGTGGGGTGATTGTACTTATAAGTCCTAACAGTTCTAAAAGGAGCAATTGACTGAGTGCATTTAAAGTTCTTGGGATTAAACTGTTTCTGAACCGCGAGGTCCGTACAGGAAAGGCTTTAAAACGTTTTGCAGTGGCTGAGACAGCGTGTCCTTAATGCCGTATACCGATAATTCTCTTTCCGATCAGCTGCTACTGTGATTCACACTCAGATACAGTGATATAAATACTCCTAGTCGTGCAGTGAGAGTAATATGGGAAAAGATGATCCGCTGTGGCAACTCCTAACGGGAGGAGCTAAAAGAAGAAGAAGAAGTGAGAGCAGTTATGGTATTTGGAATACTATGGCTGTTCCCTGGACCATTATATTGTTACGAGTTAATTACAATCAGATGCATTACACTAATAAACAATATGCGGTTAGTTTCTGTGTATTTATAAAGCCGCGTCATGAAAATAATGAGTAATCACACAGGAACAGTACCATTGCTTTGACGCTGGGTGCCGCCAGTTTGCAAAACTGAGAGGAGAACTTGCGTACGACAAGGCATGAGGTACCGTGGAAAAGTGCATGGCTTTACGCCAAGTGTAGGTTTTATACATCGCGATTTGAGCGTGGAAAAGTTCTTACGCGAACATTTCTGTCTTTCGACGCGACCGTTTATACATGAGGCCCCTGGTTAAGCCGACGGAAGTCATTGCAGAACCTCCAACTCCCATCAGGCTTACCGACGAGCACAATGGGGCTGGACCAGGGACTATAACTTTCCTCAATTACACCTAGTTCCAGCATGCGCTTGATCTCAAGCTCCACTTCAGCCTTTTTTGCCTTGGGAAGACGATACGGGCGTTCTCGGACAACAACCCCGGGCTCTGTCACGATGTTGTGCTCAATCAGAGAGGTCCTTCCGGGGTTCTCAATGACTACCTCCCGAACGGTCCGGATAACTGTTTCCAGCTCCTGCCGCTGTCTGGGACTTAAGTCCGTGCCGAAGTTAAGGTCGTGTGTGTGAGCGAAGAGTGAGGGGCTGGCCGGAGGAGGATGGGGTCCCTGTCCTTCCACGGTTTCAGCAGGTTCACGTGATAAACCCGCTCCTTCGGCCGACGATTGGGTTGACTCACCAAATAGTCGACCAGTCCCTTCCTCTCCTTAACTTCGTAGGGGCCCTGCCAGTGGGCAAGCAATTTAGAGTGGGAGGTAGGCACTAGGACCATGACCCGATCTCCCGGGCGGAACTCCCGAAGAGACGTGCCGCAGTTGTAGTACCGGACCTGTGCTGCTAGAGCCTCCTCCATGTGACTTTTAAGGAGAGGCCGAATCTTTCCAAATCTATCGCGTAACTGCGCGATATACTCCAATATGATTGTAGAGGGAAGAGCCTCCTCTTCCCAGCCTTCTTTCAAAATATCTAATATGCCCCGAGGTTATCGCCCATACAGTAGTTCAAAGGGGAGAACCCGTGGAGGCTTGTGGGACTTCCGATAGGCAAAAAGGACGAGGGGGAGGAGCTGATCCCAGTTCCTTCCATCCTCGCTGACCACCTTACGCAGCATTTGCTTGAGAGTTTGATTAAACCTCTCTACTAATCCGTCCGGTTTGAGGATGATACACCAGGTCTTTAAATGCTTTATTTTCAGTAATCTGGCAGTCTCCTTGAACGTTTCCGAGGTGAAGGGGGTCCCCTGGTCTGTCAAGACTTCTTTGGGGATCCCCACGCGCAAATACCCCTAGTAATTCCCGTGCGATGGCTTTAGAGGTAGCTGAATGCAACGGAACAGCTTTGAGGTATCGTGTAGCATAATCCACGTGGACTAAATTGTACTTGTGTCCTCGGGCTGAGGGCTCTAGGGGTCCCACCAGGTCGACCCTGATTCTGTAGAAGGGAACGTCAATCAGTGGAATAGAAACAAGAGGAGCACAGTCCCTCCTGTTGACACCAGTTGACACTCCGGGCAGGAAGCGCAAAAGCGACGAACCTCCCCATTAATTTCTGGCCAGTAGAAATGGAGCTTGATCCGCTCCAGAGTTTTCTCAATGCCCAAGTGGCCACCTAGGAGGTGAGCGTGTGCTAGTTCGCAGACCTGCCGCCGGAAGGTACGCTGCAGATTAGCAGCAGCCTGCTCTCTGCCCATCATGCATCGCTACACGGTAAAGTAGGTTGTTGTCTAACACAAAGTGAGGGCCCTGTGGCATCGACTGATCAGTGCGCTGGCCATTGACAGGGACCACTGCATTTTTTACAGACTTCAGGGAGTCATCATCCATTGCTCCTTTCTAAAAGAAGCCGGCGTTTCTTTAAATTGGAACCGCAACACGGAGAGAGGGTCAGCGTCGACCTCAATGGGCGTGGTTTCCTCCCGCTCCGCGCGGCGTTGGTGGATGACGTGTCAGCCCACGACGGCCCGGGAGTTGCCACGTCAGTCAGGGCGACCGCTTCGTCTCTCTCTGTCAGCTGATTACACTGCGTGGAGGCAGCTTGAGACGGTTCATCTCCGTCCATAACGAGGCCCAAATTAACCCCGGGAGTGGTATGTGTCTCACCTTTTGATTTTAGACCAGTCCGCCCTAGTATCACCGGTGTGGAGGATCAGGTAGGACCGCTACGGTGAGTTTACGAACTGACCCTCCGTAACTGATGACACAAGCGGCGGACCTGTACCAGCGGATATCTCCGTGGACACAGGTTATACCGGTCTTAAATTTTAGCCACTGTTGTGGTTGCACAAAGCGGCGGGCAACAATGGAAATGTTGCTGCCGGAATCGAACAAACCTGTGGTCTTGTGTCCGTTGACGATCACCACGCCAGTATGTGGGACCGCCAACGGATTAGCCAGAGCACACCAACCCCTCCTCGCCCTCCACCTGCATTCCTCCTCGCCTCCAAGCGGTTTGCGCTGCAGCGGCTGGACGCCAATACAACTCCGGATTGTACAGGGAGGGCTAGGTCTTGGACATCCCGGCTGAGTTTGACATGAGGACGGTTCTGCTCCCCCAGAGTGTGAGGCCACCCTCTGTGTCTCCAGAAGCTCTATGAGCTCAGACATGTTCTTCAACTGCTTGCCCCAAACCGGCTGGGTGAAGCCACGGGAAGCTTCCAGGAGCAGATAGCAAGCTACCTGCTCTATTATTTGGTAGGGCGTGTTTTCAAATGGCCGTAGCCAATGCCCTACCATTGCCCATAAGGACCAGGCTTGTTTGTTGGTCGGCGCTCAGGGTCCAACCTCCATTTTTTTATTTTATTCACCTGCCAGTCTGGGGCACCCCTAGGTGGTAAATGGGGCTTTGGTTTCACAGGGAGGCAGGCACTCTCCCCCAAGAGAGCATACTGAGTCCTTTTGCCTCCCCCCTCCAGGGCAGCCCAATTCTGTGAGCCCCACCCGCACACTCCCTGGCCTCTCCAGGTGGCCTAGTTATGTGTGCTGGGAGCGGAGCCCGCAGTGGGTCACGCCGAACCACAGGGTACCCTCCCCGCCTGAATAATCAGCCCCGGTACCGCTCCCACCTGGGTGTATTGCAGGTCCTGCCCCTTCTCTTCTGGGACTTCTCCATCCTGCCGACTACGCCACTGTCACAAGAACGAGACATGGACAGATAAAGGTTAGGGGCAGCCACCCATATAATGTGGTATCCTGGCAGCAAAAGTCATTTTAACAAATAATCAGCACTGAAGTGCATTCAACTGAGTCCAAAACAAGACTGAGGAAACAAAGGAAAAGGGGCAGGTTTTAAAGGGGAGACAGGAAGTGAGGTCATATGGATCCGGCACGTGGTCTTCCACCATTGGTTCATAGCCGGACGTGACATCAGAGGGACTGGAGCTGGTGTGGCCGACTTCCATTGGCTCAGTCCCGGAAGTGATGTCAGGAGAGCCAGGTGAAATCCCGGGGATGGTCTACAGGCAAGGGAGAAAGAGTCAGTGCACTCTGCCACACCCCGCATGCCTCCGAACTGCCTTCACTCAAGCCCTTTAGCTGCCTCCCATGCGCACGTGTGTGACTATATATATAAATATATATATATATATATATTTATATATATTATTACTGTGCCGTTAAATGTATAGTGAAACTAGTTCTTGCCAGAATTAAATGCATCTGCTGCATGGTCTACACTAAAAACTTGCTGGCACAGACCCAACTTTGAAAGAGACTACATCCATCTGAGGGAAGCATTTATATCCAACTGGAGTGCCAAACGTTGGAGAGAAGCCAAAACCCTGTAGCATGTGGTCAGCACATCAGGTTAAGAAGATTTCTATCATACTTAACTAACCATGACTCATTAATCCCTAAGAACCTTCTGCAATGCCCCTCCCCAGGCCCATAGGCAAAAATCCCTGTGGGAAGATACTCTTAGACATCCTGGATCTCTTACCATCCACAAATACAATGTAATTGTACCTATGGATTACTTCAAAAAGTGGTCTGAGGTTTTGGGAAGGGAGGAGGAGATGGAGGAGATGTTTTGCTACTTTTTTCTGCATCCAAACACTTGCACAGTGTCCAGGGCTAGAATTCTGAGTCTGAGCTCATGATGGAGGTCTGCTCGCTCCTCCATATTCATAAGATCTGCACCTACATTGTCAAAATGATGGTCTTGTAGGGAAGTTTAACTGAAAAGTAGTAGCCCAGACTTAAATCCTGATGGCAGAACAGCAGTAGAATTGGGACCAGCATCTCTGTTTGTGCTTATAGGCTTATTGCCTCATGGCACAACTCTCAGTTGGGTTCAACCATGCCATTCTGATGTTTAAAGGTTGTGCCATGTAATCCAATTACTCTGGCCCTTGGGACACCTCTTTGATCTGATGTCAGGGTCACAATATGCGCAAAAATCAGCAGAACCTAAAGGCTGCCCCTGCTCTCACTCGAGATGCCAGTGATCAACAGAAGAGGGTGCTTAATAGTTACTACAAGGGGAATCCACTCTAGCTTGAACAACTAGATGTGCTTGTACAGGCTATTGAAAAAGTATTGTACCCTAAACTGACCTGGACATGGGCCTGGGCTATTATAGCGTGGCTATCTGAGGTACAATATTGAGAAAAGATACAGTGCCAGGCAGTGATGATGCAACATGAATGACTTGCCCCTTACCATCACGTGGGTTTACCTTACTGCTTTGAGGAATTTGCATGCCATTTGAAAAACTGAGAATTGTCAGTGCATTGGCTGGCCACACAGTGGTAATGGAACCATCAGTAATAACATTCACAGGAACTGCAGCAGCAGTGAGTGAATCCCAAAAGGCAAAAGTTGCCTGCTTCTAGTGCCATAAGGGGTAGAGCCATAAAAAAACAGACTTTACCCTCAAAGATACAATAAGTAATCCACAGAGACTGAATGAGGGTCACTTTAAGAACAGCAAGCTAAACACCAACAAAAATATACTTTTTCTCCTGTACTGGCATGTTGCATACAATATATGGTATAATGTATATTTATTTGTAGTGTTTTCAGCACTTTTTTCAGCATATATTTTATAGTATGCTCATGCCACCACACTGAAAGTGTGTAATGCTGAGCATTGATTGGTATTGAAAACTTAATCACTACATACATGTGGTCATGTTGTTTTGTATCTTTTAAAAATGTAAGGTTCTGATTTGACAAAAAATGTAATTCTTTATTTAGCCAATAAGCAGTACAGACCATTCTCCAGTACTGCAAATTTTACTCCTTAGGTTATATAAAATATGACAACAAAGAAAACATTAGACCAAACGAGCCAAG
>NW_024386257.1:0-7488 GCF_016835505.1 Polypterus senegalus | reverse complement strand
CCCTAATTTGATGATAAATTTATAAAAAATTTTTTTCACCATTCCCAATCTGAACACTCATAAAGTTATAATGGCTGGGGACTTTAATTGTGTTCTAAATCCACTTTTAGATAGGACTTCCTCCACAGGGGGAACAGTATCTAACACTGCAAAGATAATTACAAAGTTTGTAACTGATCACAACTTATCAGATCCCTGGAGGTTTTTAAACCCAAATTCAAGAACATATTCTTTCTACTCACCAGTACATCATTGTACTCAAGGATTGATTACTTCTTTATAGACAATAACTTCTTGCCTAAGATTAAATCTTGCAAATACGATGCTATTGTTATTTCTGACCATGCACCTATGATCTTGGAGTTAAAATTACTAAGCCCCACACACTCACCACGCAGATGGCATCTCAACCCGCTTCTATTAGCTGCGAGAATTGTACAGAATTTATATCCAAACAAATCAAATTCTTTCTAGAGACAAATACATCACCCGAGATCTCTGCAGGAATACTCTGGGAAACTCTTAAGGCCTTCTTAAGAGGACAGATTATCTCATATCTTTCCCACCGAAATAAATCCGAAAGCTAAGAAGTAGCAGAGATAAAAAGTGAAATTACTAAAATAGATGAAGAACACGCCAGACTACCAAGTGAGACTCTACATAGGAGGAGGCAGGCTCTGCATTCAGAATTAAACCTCTTGACAACTAAAGAAACTGAACAACTAATTTACAAATCCAGACATCATTACTATGAACATGGAGAGAAAGCTAATAGCTTTAGCTCAACAAATTCACAAGCAAGAAGTGCAATGCAATCTCAGAAATTTACTAACCCCGAAGCGGAGATAAATTCATCAACACAAAAATATAATGCACACTTTCAGAGACTACTATAAATCATATACTACTGAGTTTAAAGAAGACAACACACAATCTAATGCATTTCTGGATACATTACAGATACCACAAATAGACGCTATTAGTGTGGAGGAACTTGATAAACCTCATGCTATCAGAATTACTAGGCGCTATAAAGTCACCCAAGGGAAAAGCAGCAGGCTCTGATGGCTACCCTGCAGAGTTTTACAAGAAATTCTCCGCTCAGCTAGATCCCCTCCTATTAGCAACATTTACAGAAGCCAGAATAACCAATCTCTCCTGCAAACCTTTCGCCAAGCACTAATCACTGTCTTTCCAAAACAAAATAAGGACTTATTACAATGTGCATCATACAGACCAATTTCACTTCTGAATAATGACGTTAAAATACTTCTAAAATCATAGCCAGAAGGATGGAGAAAGTGCTCCCCCCAGTAATATCACAAGACCAAACTGGATTTATTAGGGGCGACTTATCTTCAAATCTTCGACGCTGTTTAATGTAATATACTCACCAACCAAACCAAACACCCCAGAAATATTATTATCATTGGATGCAGAAAAAGATTCGACATGATTGAATGGAAATACCTTTTACTATTTTGGAGAAGTTTGGGTTTGGCCCGAACATTTGTGCATGGATTAAATTACTGTATACTAACCCAGAAGCTTCAGTTTGCATCAACAACATTTGCTCAGACTACTTTAAACTAGAACGTGGCACTAGACAAGGATGCCCCTTGTCACCGCTGCTTGTTTGCGATTGCCATTGAACCACTGGCAATACATTGTCGAAATACTGATCAGATAAAGGGGATTAGCAGAGAAGGACTGGAACAGAAAATCTCCTTATATGCAGATGACATGGTACTGTATATATCAGACCAGAAAATTCTGTGCCTGCAGTCTTAGCAGCACTCACAGAATTTCAAAAGATTCTGGTCTCAGAATTAATCTGAATAAAAGTGTACTCTTTCCGGTGAATTCTCAAGCATATAATATTAGATTAGACACCCTACCTTTTATCATTGCAGAACAGTTTAAATATCTCGGGGTAAACATCACAAGTAAACATAAAGCTCTTTATCAACAAAATTTCGCCGTCTGCATGGAAAAAATGAAACAAGACTTGCATAGATGGTCAACCCTTCCTCTCACACTAGCTGGAAGAATTAACACTGTTAAGATGAATATTCTTCCTAAGCTCCTTTTTTTATTTCAAAACATACCAATATACATTAATAAATAATTCTTTAGGCAATTAGATTCAACAATAACCTCATTTATTTGGAATTCTAAACATCCCGCATCAAAAGAGCGACCCTACAAAGACAAAAGGCAGAAGGTGGCATGGCTCACCTAACTTACAGTTTTATTACTAGGCAAATATACAGGATAAGAACCTGGACACAATAGAAGAAGCACAGCTTGGACAGCTAATAGAAGTAAAATCCTGCAGTACTTCTTTGTATTCCTTGCTCTCCAATAAACACACGTTATCGGCAATATACTAACAACCCAATTGTGCTCCACTCACTTAGAATCTGGAACCAATGAAAAAAGCATTTTAAGATGGAGAAGCTTCTATTTTGTGGCCCCCCTGCAAGGGGGAAACCCCCCCTTTTTCCCCAAAACCAAAACAATGCTTTTTAAATATCGGGAAAAAATTTTGGGGGATTAACTTGCTTAGAGATCTTTATATAGCCCAACGTCTTTGCATCCTATGAACAATTACTTTTCCAAATTTAACTTTCCCAAACTACACTTTTCTTTCACTATTTTTCAAATCAGGAACTTTGTTAAACAGAACCTTCCAGTTTTTTCCTCATCTTGCACCCTCATCCATGCGGGAAAAAATTATTGCTCAATCTCGGGGGAAACTCAGACACCATGTCTGCAATATAAAAAATCATTTTACAGTCCCCCCCTTTAAAAAGATCCAAAGTACACGGGGAAAAAGATCTCTCAATTAATATATCAGAAAATGGAAAGTAGCAATGAAAGAAAAATTCCTCGAGCTCCTTATGTCAAAAAAACCTTATACAACTCAAAATTATATATGAGCACATCTGCCCGACTAAAACTCCCCAAAAAATGTTTCCAGGTCATGATCCAACCTCCGACGTTGAAACCCCAAGTCCCAGCCTCACTGGATAAATGTTCTGGGCCTGCACCAAATTAACATTATTCGGGAAAAAAAAATTTTTTAATTCCCTTTGTCAGACAGCCTTGGACTCACAATCCCCCCTAACCCATTAACAGCTGTGTTTGGGGGTTTTTTGGGAGGGAGAAAAAGGGTGGAGAAAAGACAAACAAACTGTGGTTTCATTCAATACACTGTTGTACCCAGACTCATTCTGATAAAATGGGAAAAAATCAAACTCTCCTCTTTTAAGTCAGTGGGGGAAAATGATGTTTTATTTGAAATTTGGGAAAAAAACAAAAAAACTTTTGGGTTAGAGGATCCCCTCGAAATTTTTTTTTAAAACTGAGGGTCTAAAACAGTAATATTTTAAAAAAAGGGTTTATAAAGGCACAGAGAATTTTTTTTTTTAGGTATGTTTTACAAGCCTTAAATTTAACATCGTTTGGCTTGCTCTCTCTCTCAGGGTGGGGGTGAAACTGTTCTTAACAATTTTTTTTTTGTAAAAACTTGATTGCTTTTATGTATTTAAAAAAATTAATAAAAAAAAGCAAAGGGGGAAGGAAGGGCCCCCCATGTGTGCCCCTTTGCCTGACAACAATTAATCCCCTGGCAAACAATGAATAAACTCTGACAGGCGGTGGTTTAAAGGGACCTAAGTTTTCTTAATATTAAAACAGACACATCCCGAAAAGCTAAGCTTTGGGGATAACAGGTCAGGGGCCCAAAGGAATGGGAGGTCAGAATAAAATTACAAAAGTGCTGGGGGGGTGGTGTTTAACAGGGACTTTGATGTCAGCTGAAATGAATGGCATTTGTGAAAAAACCCAAAACCAGTCAAGGCTGAAATAGCTGGGAAAAGGACATGGAAACTCCACATGGTAAAAAGTCACAGCAGTTCTAGTCAGTACTGAGGAAAAATCAGAGGAAGGATGGCAACGGGGGGAAAAAAAGATTAGGGGGGGGAAATAATGGCTCTGGGTGAGGGACACGAGAATGGCTCTTTAAACGGCGACTAGGGGTGGGAGGGGGTGCAGTGGCGCCCTCTAGTGGGCACTCTCATATTACACACATGGAAAAGATCGCAGTCTGGGGTGTACAATGAAAAAAAGAAAAAAAAGAAAAAACACAAGAATAAAACCAAAACAAACCCAAAATTTACATCAAAAACTAATTTTTTCTGAATGAAGGCACATAATGGTGACCTGATCAAAAGTCCTGACTTTAAAGAGGGGCCGGGCTGTTCTTCTGTAGAAAAACTCCCCTCTGTGGCTCTCATTTAAAACATGCATGGTCCACCCCCTGGAACCAGGATTTGGCCAGGCCTTCAGTTTTTTTCTGTTATTTCTAAATTGTTATTCCTCTCTAAATTCAAAATGGCTGCTGTCTTTTCTTGGTAATGATAATAAAACAGAGTTTTTTATAGTTTGGTTGGGGCTTTTCCCTGGGTCCATTGTGAAGTTTCCAAAACAAAAAATCAAGGAGACAATCAAAGATGGACAATCAGGGGTGGACAGGAGTCAGTCACTTCATTCTTTCATTTGTTTTTTTGACATTTGGACATTCTCTTTGGTTCTTCTTTCTTTTTGGGTTGGTCGGTTGGTCCTTTTTGGGCCAAAGAAAAAAAAACTGGTCAAATGGGTAGAAGAAAAAACAGGCGTGATTTTTTACAGATGGCTTTTGACTCTGAATATTTTTGTGCCCTCTAATTAATAAAAGTGAGAGGTGAAGGACTTGAGCAGCGTCTGAAAACAGCGGGAAAAAGGGGGCCCGGTATTAGGGGGTTTTAAAAGGCCCACTTTTTAATTTAAATTTTGCAATTAAAATAAGAGGAATTTAAACTAAAACAAGGTTTTGGGTTGGAACTCTCTCTCCTTCATCTCCCCACATCACAATCCTCCATTTTTTTATTCAAAAAAAAAATTAATCCTCCCCCCATCCCCGACTTTTTTTTAACCCCTTGATCTTAAATTAAAAAGTCCCGAAAAATCATCCCAATACTTTGGTCTCCTCTTCCTCCTCTAAATCCATATACTGCTTTCCCCTTGCCCCCCCATACTTAGGGAACCGGTACAGATCAGCAGTCATTTCCCTCCATGTCCTTCTCTTTTCTTTCTATTGTATTTACCGGCCATAGGCGTTACATTTTTTTTTGCCAAAAAACCCCATTCTGGGGCCGGCTGAATGGTGTCCCCCATTGAAAACTCCTACCTTAAATGCCCTAGTGGAACACCCTTAAAAACAGGCGACTTTTAAACTTTCCCCACCTGCTTGCTGTGTCATCACAGTATGGGGCCAGTTCTCATCAACTCTGGTCTCCACACACCATTTCCTGGACTTCAGATTTCACGCCTCTCATTTTTTCAATTGTATGAAAGGTTTTGGGAAAAAGGGGGCAATTTTATAGGAAAATCTTTTTTTTTTTATATAAAATTAAACGCAAAGGGTTCCCCCAACCACAACCTGGTTGAAAAACTGCCATTTAAAAACAAAAAAAAATTTTTGAAGACCCCCGACCAGGGCCCCCGCTCGGGCTTTGTGAAATTTTAATGGGGGAAAAATAAAAAGGGGGAAACTGGGGGGGGTAAAGGGGGAACAGAAAAAAAATTTTAAAAACACAACCACTGATTCTGAAGTGAAAAAAGATGCCTGGAAACAGGAATTTCTTTAAAAGACATCAGGATCGAAAAAAAAACAAAAAAAGTAGAAACATCAAATGCTCCCAAAGTTTTAATGGAAATAAAAATGCCTTAGAACCAAAAGGAAACATTTCTTAGAGAATCTTTGGTTTTTCTGCCCCACAGGATTTTGGTTTTCTCTGTCCTAAGAGAAAGAAGATTATCTGGGCTGCTGGAGTCTTCTCCCGGGGTGGGGGCCTGCAGATGGTGCTGGGGCCTTAAACATTCGAGTCCCCCAAACCCCGGAAAAGGATCATCCCAGGAGGGGGCAGCTTAGGACAGACTGCTTCCCATCCTGTTCCCGACAGACTGAGAGCCCCCCCACTTATTTCGGGGTAAATTTTAAAATTATACAAAATTATTTTTTTCCCATTGTAATCCTCTTTTAAATTTTAATTTTTTTTTTATCAATCCTCTTCTGGGTATGCTCCTGAAAAACTCTGAAAGGGGGCACAGGGGTCTTTGGGTTTTATGCAACTGATATTTAAATGAGGGGGTGTAATCAGGTAACCGGACACTCAACATAGGAGAAAGGGGCCCCTTTAACCCCTTTTACAAGTCAAAGTGGGGTCCTCTCCCCATCCCAAATTTCAGAACAGTTGGAGACAAGTGATGTTGTCTTCCAGTACAGGGGTTGTAGTGATCCTGTGATGCACTTCTAGCCGGGGAAAAACATTCTTTTTGGATTGATTTTATAAAATGGGAGGATTAAAAAAACAAACCCCAGGCATATAGAAAAAAATTAAGAAATTTAAAAAAAGGGGTGACGCACCCTGAATTCTGATTAAAAAGGGTGGAGGAGGACCCCTCTGGGGACCACTGCATCCTTTCAGCGGGCAGCAGTCGTAAAACGGGCCTTTCCCCGCTGCCAAAGTAAGTGGATTTTTTAGAGTGGAAATAATAGATGGTTTTTGGAACCCCATTTCATTCTTTCCGTTTCTACAGTAATCTTTCAACACATTGTTAAAAAAAAACGTTTTTTTTTTAGTAGTAGATGACAAATTAGGCATAAAATGCCTAAATGTAAACAGAGGCTGTTGGTTAAAAAGTATAACAAAACGGGCAGAGGGGAGTGTTTGATGATTTATATAGCGCCGAACCATTTTTCCATTCTCTCCCCCTTCACCGGTACAAAAAAAACAGCATACAGCAACATCGGGGGCTGGGAGGCACTCAATAAAACTGAATGAAAAACAAGTGGCCCGGGGAGGATCGAAGAAGGCAGCTTCCAAACGTTTTTCAGAACCTGGGTGGTTTGGGGTTAGTAGCGTATAATTTGGGGGCTATAAGGCTTTGGTAAACACCTTCAGATGGGGGTTTTATGGATTTGTTCGGCGGCTAGAGAATGAAAAATGAATAAAAAAAAACTAGCAACACAAAAAATAAAATTACGGTTTACAGACTAAAATCAAATGTATGCTTTTTTTAAAATAGTAAGATAAGAGCAGTTAATTTCCCAAACGGGGGATGAGGTCAAACTCCGACCGTTCAAAGGGAGATTTTTTCACCCGGATGCAGTTATAATAAACTGCTTCCCAGTAACCCTTTGGCAGTTTTTTTTTCCCTTTTAATATTTTTTTAATAAAGAGCAAAATATTTTTTTTCTTTTGTGAAATTTTCTTTGATATTTGGACTTTGGGCTTCATACATTTTTTATAGTTTATCCTACATTTTGTCATCTACTACTAAAAAAAATTTTTTTTTTAAAAACGTTTCTGTTTTAAAAAACCCCAAATTGTTTAAACGACAAAACCCAAAAAAAGGGTTTAACCCTTTTTTTTAGGGAAA
>NW_024386256.1:0-5000 GCF_016835505.1 Polypterus senegalus | reverse complement strand
CTATTAATATAATGGGGCTGGACCTGGGAGAAAAACTATCCCCAAGAACTCCATAGTCTGGTATGTGTTTAATTTTGAGATCTACAGTACCTCGGTTCTCTTTGCCTTGATAAGGTGGATAGAGACATTCCCAGACAAAGATCTCTGGCTCTGTAATGATGTAAAGGAGCAAAAAATGACATTCTGCTGGTGTAAAGGCTAACCCCGACACAGACAGGTTTAGGACACAGTTATAATAGCACACATGATTTATTTTTCTTTTCCTTTGTGGAAAACGCCTTCCCCATTCTGTACAAGTCTAAAACACAGTCCCAAAGTCAAGTACACTCCTTTTCTTTCTGCTTTTCTTTCTTTTTCTTCTCTTTCTCCTTCACTCTCCCACGGCAAGCTTCGTCTCCCTCCTCCCGACTCTGGCTCTCGTAGTAGTGGCTGCTGGCTCCTTTTATAGTGCACCTGTAAGTGCTCCAGGTGCTTGATACCCTATTTCCGGCAGTACTTCCGAGTGTGGCAGAAGAGCTGCTCTGTTGGGACCATCAGCAGCTAGAGCACCCCTTGGTGGATCCCAACAGGGCTGCACCAAACTTAAACTCCCATGAAGCCCTGCAGGAGTCCTAGGCACCGCTGCAACCCAAGAGGCTGCCATCTAGCGTTCCGGGGAGGTAACTCTCTGGATAAGCTGTCTCCCCCGGTCCTCCCAGCCCTGGCCATCCACCACACTGGGTTTCTCATCCACTACTGCTTTTATTCAAAGGGCAGCTTTTTCAAGCTCCTTTTGTTGATCATGGTTCAAATGGTCACTATAATTTTGTTGCGCAATAATGGCATTGGCAGACTGAGCAAAGTAGGAGTTGGGAGCAAGACTCTCTAATTTGGCCAGTGATTGGGCAGCTGTATTAAATAATCCACATGTCCTCCATGTTTAATAACCTCATTGGGTCCTTGCCAATATGCCAACAGTTTAGAATCTGATGTAGAATCCAGCACAAGTGTAAGGTCTCTGGGATGAAACTCCTGGAGGCTTTTGCCTTGATTATATAGCCAGGCCTGAGCTGTCTGTGCATGCTCTATGTGTACTTTTAATAAAGGCAGAATGTTTACTGATTCCTCCCATTCTTCTTTTATAATATCCAATAATCCACAGGGTTGACCTCCATACAGTAATTCAAAAATGAAAACCCTGTAGAGGCATGGGGAATCTTCTAATATGCAAAATGAATTAAAGGGAAGAACTGTTTGCAGTCTCTCCTGTCTTCTCTGAACACTTTTCTTAACATTTGCTTGAAAGTCTGATTAAACCTCTCCACTAAACCATCAGTTTGAGGATAATGTACCAAAGTTTTAAATGGTTTATTTTAAGTGACTTAGCAGCCTCCCTGAATGTGTCCAAGGTAAAAGGTGTCCTCTGGTGTATGAGGAGTTGCTTCGGGATGCTCACCCATGAAAATGTCAATACCAGTTTCTGTGCAATATTTTTAGAAGTAGCCTGTGACCTGGGAATGGCCTCAAATTGTATGTCAATCAATGGGAGTTGTATAAGAGGAGCACAGTCCTTCCAAGGTATTTGCTGAAGTTAGCACACCAGATAGGAGACACAAAATTGGTAAACCTCCTAATTTATCCGCAGTCAATGGAAACATAGCTTGATTCACTGTAATGTTTTCTCTGTCCCCAAATAGGCTCCTAGGAGATGGGTGTGCACTGTAACATAAACCACGCACCGGAAAGATTGCAGAACTAGCAGCAGTTTCACACGTCACACTTATGTTCTGCTCCTTGATATAACAGATTGTTTTCTAATATGAAATATGGTCCTAACAGCACAGGAATAGCTGTGAATTAACTGTCTACTGAAACTATGGCATTCCTTGCAAATTTCAAGGAATCATTGTTACACTGCTCTCTTTTAAAAGAGGTTTACATTTGTTTAAAAGAAATTTGCACCTGCACTAGGGGATTGGGACTGGACAAGACCGGCATCGCCTTCTCCTGTGACATTACTTCAGACAAATCTGATGAGGATGCCAGGAAATCCTCTGCTTTGCACTGTGTGGCCACTCCTTTGGCTTCAAGTGTTTTCAGATATGCATGGCACGGAGGCATTCTGACATCATTTTTCCCCTTCTATCACTAGGGCCGTGTTCTCATTGGGTGACTCTGTTCTTCCATCATTACTATTAGACCAGCCCTGTCCTATTACAGGATATGGAAGGATGAGAATCACAGCCATTATAATTCTGTGGGTTTCCCCCTAGTAAGGGATGACACAAGAGGTGCACCTGTATCAATTGGTTTTCTCATGAATACAGGTAAGATTGGTCTTGTCTGGAATTCACTGTTGTGGAAGAATTTATTGGAAAGTGATATGGAAACATTTATTAAGGTAGTGACTGTATTTTCATTTATCAACTCCATATCCATACAAGGCAGCAAGAGAAAGTTAGCAACTGTTAAAGCAGAATACCTTAACCCCTTAGTCCATCCACATTCCATTGGTTCGCCCTGTCAAGGACTGAGTGGGGTGACTTGTCCAGGTTTGCAACATTTGCAATAGCAAATGGGAGGCAGTGTTTCAGTATGGTAGAGGCGTTGAGGTTTTGGTTGTTTCTTTTTCTCTCCCTCATCCCCCCTAGTCTCACAGAACATTGCCACACTGTGTTTCTGATTTGCGGTGTCTCAATCAGGGTCCATATTTGTCCAGTTTTGACAGTGTACCTGGCATGCGAGATTTTCAGGAAGTGCATTGATTAAGTAATCACAGGCCACAACTTATTCAACTTTCTTGGCAGAATTCCCCTCGGCTTCAACCATCAAGTTAACTTACCCCAGATGTTGAAGTTTTGTGCTCTGACAGGATTTTCATTGCTGAACCACCTCTCTCTGTAGGATTGTGATCAACCATTACTCCATATCATCTAACTAATACTTCTGTTTTCAGTTTGTCATAGCTGACAATGCTTTGCTCATCTAGGTTGTAATAAGCTATCTGAACAGGATCAAATAATGTGCACCAAGTCCACCTTCAGCCAGCAAAGTTGCATTGCTGTTCCCTCATAAATTAAGCAGAATACCACAATATCATCTCAAGGTCATAACAGCATTAGTACTTGGGACTTTTCCTCTCTCAGCATCTCTCTGCCATACATCTTCATGCTTGCAACCAGGGTCTTCAGTGCTTGAACCTGTACAGTTAGGGCTGTCACCAGTGCTGTCAGGTCAATCAGCTCTGTCATTTTCCAATGTAAATCCTGCCGACTATGCTACAGTAAATGATTAAACAAGAGTCAGAAGACAATCTGGAACACCAGCCAGTGATCCATGTTGAGTGGCAAAATAGAAATTCTTTAATACTAGAAGTTCTAAAGCCTACAAAAAAACTTGTAATTCCAGCCCACCTTAAATCCCTTTGCACTTATAAAATGAATAATTCCAAGTATCACATATACCTATGTGTCTGTTTTTTTGTCAGTGTGGCTTTGACATCATGGACCATTAAGTGCATACGAACTCAGCGTGAGCAGGAACACTCAATAAAACTGAATAAAAAAATTCAAGTGACAATGAGATACCAAGAAGGCAGATTCACCAGCATTTATGTGTCAAATTTTATCCCTCCAGATCAGAGAATTTCCAGTTCCATTGTCTCAAAACACCACTCACATCTACAGTTATTCTCAGTTTCAAATAAAAACTAACAGCGTCAGATCTGGGGTGGTGGTGCGGAAGGTTGTACCATGATCATGAATGAGAGAATAAAAGTGAAAAAAAAAACGGTAACTGTTACAAGTACCAAAAATTTACACCAGCTGTTACAGATGCAAATCAAATATATGTTTTTATTGTATAATATTAACAATAACAGCAGCTCACTACTCAAAACGGTTAATTTGCAAGGCAACCAGTATCTTGATTACAAGTCAGTAGTTCTTACCACTGCACCATGGAAACTGTCATATTATACTGGCAGCTTTTGTGAAAGTGTTTATTTGATATTTGGACTTCAGGCTTCACGCATTATACACTTCATGTCTACATTTTGTCATTTATTACTAAAACATGAAAAACATTTCTGTTTTAAAGATGTGTTTGCATAGATTTTTGTAGACACGGAACACACATGAAATTCATGTGTTCCAAATAACGATAAATTGAAAACCCTGTACAATTCTAAGTACCTCAGTCCCAGATAATCAAGGCTTGAGCTGGGAGAACTTTTTGCCCTTTCTGTGGTGGTGGGGGGATGGGATAGTAAGCTGCTTGCTGCTTGTGTTGATCGACATATTTACAAGACAAAAGACACCAACGGAGAGGTGTGAAGGGATTTAAGGTGGGCTGGAATTAAGATTTTTTTTATAGGATTTGGTAATTCTAGTGTTAAATGAAAATGTCTTCAGAGAAGCGAGTCCGGAAGTTGACTTCCTCCTTGATGGCAAAGGTGGCATTCATATGGGCTTCAGATGACATTTGGAGCTTCTGGTCTATGAATAGAAGAGAACACATTGTAAATTACAGTGCTTCCTCTCAATTCAGGGTGGTATTATCAACAACACACAAGCCTTTTGAATGGTTCTTATTTGCTTATGTATGACAAAGCATATAATTTGTTTACATTTTGACATGATGCCATTTTGCTTTCCCTATTAGCATCATTACTTTGGAATCGTTTGTATTTGCTGTTTCATTGGCAACAGTTCCCAGAATTCGCTGCTATACAATTGTTGGACACGTCATCAGAGTGAAGGCTTAAACAGACTTGGAAATGCTGGAGTGTCTGAGTTTAAGAGATAAATCCTTGTTTTCATGTGAAAAAAGAATAAGGATATTACTTTCTGCTCTTCACAGTTTGTGAATTTCTGCTGTTGTTATATTTGATTTCTCATTCTCATTTCAGTTTTGACGCTTGATTGTTTTGACTTCCACTTTTGAAATTTTACCCATTCTCTGACTACAGTTCTCCTGGATGTTTTTCATTTTTCTTTTACTATTCCTTGCAAGATTGAACA
>NW_024386255.1:0-14904 GCF_016835505.1 Polypterus senegalus | reverse complement strand
TGTACACAAAGTGAATTTCAGGCCTTGAAACGTTATGGTGAATTCAGGTTACCTTCAACTCTAACTCTGTGGAAAGTCAAAATACTCTGGTAAAGCAGTTCTAAATGATGAAATCCCCAGTACGCTTATGGATAAGTACAGTTTGAATGGTTTCCCAACTGTTTTTCAAAGTGCACTTCAACATCTCAAACTCACTTTTGAAATTCCCATAGATTTTCATTGGGCAAAACTGAAGTTGAGTGAAACTCAAGGAGTCTTAACTTCATGTTGTGAAACACTTGAAACACATCTGAGACATAGTTTTTACAAAATGAACTGTTTAGAACAGTTTCCTGGTGGACAAAAAGCTGTCACACATGTACACAAAGTGAATTTCAGGCCTTGAAACGTGTTATGGTGAATTCAGGTTACCTTCAACTCTAACTCTGTGGAAAGTCAAAATACTCTGGTAAAGCAGTTCTAAATGATGAAATCCCCAGTACCCTTATAGTTAAGAATAGTTTGATGGTTTCCCAACTGTTTTCAAAGTGCACTTCAACATCTCAAACTCACTGTTTGAAATCCCATTGACTTGCATTGGGCAAAACTGAAGTTGAGTGAAACTCAAGGAGTCTTAACTTCACTGTTGTGAAAACACTTGAAACACATCTGAGACATAGTTTTTACAAAATGAACTGTTTTGAACAGTTTCCTGGTGGACAACAAGCCGTCACACTTGTACACAAAGTGAATTTCAGGCCTTGAAACGTGTTATGGTGAATTCAGGTTACCTTCAACTCTAACTCTGTGGAAAGTCAAAATACTATGGTAAAAGCAGTTCTAAATGATGAAACCCCCAGTACCCTTAAGGTTAAGAACTGTTTGGATGGTTTCCCAACTGTTTTCAAAGTGCACTTCAACATCTCAAACTCACTGTTTGAAATCACTATTGACTTGCATTGGGCAAAACTGAAGTTGAGTGAAACTCAAGGAGTCTTAACTTCACTGTTGTGAAAACACTTGAAACACATCTGAGACATAGTTTTTACAAAATGAACTGTTTTGAACAGTTTCCTGGTGGACATCAAGCCGTCACACTTGTACACAAAGTGAATTTCAGGCCTTGAAACGTGTTATGGTGAATTCAGGTTACCTTCAACTCTAACTCTGTGGAAAGTCAAAATACTCTGGTAAAAGCAGTTCTAAATGATGAAATCCCCAGTACCCTTATGGATAAGTACAGTTTGGATGGTTTCCCAACTGTTTTTCAAAGTGCACTTCAACATCTCAAACTCACTGTTTGAAATTCCCATAGATTTTCATTGGGCAAAAACTGAAGTTGAGTGAAACTCAAGGAGTCTTAACTTCTATGTTGTGAAACAACTTGAAACACATCTGTGACATAGTTTTTACAGAAATGAACTGTTTTGAACAGTTTCTGGTGGAAAACAAATCGTCAAACATGTGTACACAAAGTGATTTTCAGCCCTGAAACGCGTTATGGTGAATTCAGGTTACCTTCAACTCTAACACTGTGGAAAGTCAAAATACTCTGGTAAAAGCAGTTCTAAATGATGAAATCCCCAGTACCCTTATGGATAAGTACAGTTTGGATGGTTTCCCAACTGTTTTTCAAAGTGCACTTCAACATCTCAAACTCACTCTTTGAAATTCCCATAGATTTTCATTGGGCAAAACTGAAGTTGAGTGAAACTCAAGGAGTCTTAACTTCTATGTTGTGAAACCACATGAAACACATCTGTGACATAGTTTTTACAGAAATGAACTGTTTAGAACAGTTTCCTGGTGGACAAAAAGCTGTCACACGTGTACATAAAGTGAATTTAAGACCTTGAAACGTGTTATGGTGAAATCAGGTTAACTTCAACTCTAACTCTGTGGAAAGTCAAAATACTCTGGTAAAGCAGTTCTAAATGATGAAATCCCCAGGACCCTTATAGTTAAGAATAGTTTGGATGGTTTCCCAACTGTTTTTCAAAGTGCACTTCAACATCTCAAACTCACTTTTTGAAATTCCCATTGATTTGCATTGGGCAAAACTGAAGTTCAGTGAAACTCAATGAGTCTTAACTTCACTGTTGTGAAAACACTTGAAACACATCTGAGACATAGTTTTTACAAAATGAACTGTTTTGAACAGTTTCCTGGTGGACAACAAGCCGTCACACTTGTACACAAAGTGAATTTCAGGCCTTGAAACGTGTTATGGTGAATTCAGGTTACCTTCAACTCTAACTCTGTGGAAAGTCAAAATACTCTGGTAAAGCAGTTCTAAATGATGAAACACCCAGTACCCTTATGGTTAAGAACTGTTTGATGGTTTCCCAACTGTTTTCAAAGTGCACTTCAACATCTCAAACTCACTGTTTGAAATCCCTATTGACTTGCATTGGGCAAAACTGAAGTTGAGTGAAACTCAAGGAGTCTTAACTTCACTGTTGTGAAAACACTTGAAACACATCTGAGACATAGTTTTTACAAAATGAACTGTTTTGAACAGTTTCCTGGTGGACAACAAGCCGTCACACTTGTACACAAAGTGAATTTCAGGCCTTGAAACGTGTTATGGTGAATTCAGGTTACCTTCAACTCTAACTCTGTGGAAAGTCAAAATACTCTGGTAAAAGCAGTTCTAAATGATGAAATCCCCAGTACCCTTATGGATAAGAACTGTTTGGATGGTTTCCCAACTGTTTTTCAAAGTGCACTTCAACATCTCAAACTCACTTTTTGAAATCCTATTGATTTGCATTGGGCAAAACTGAAGTTGAGTGAAACTCAAGGAGTCTTAACTTCACTGTTGTGAAAACACTTGAAACACATCTGAGACATAGTTTTTACAAAATGAACTGTTTTGAACAGTTTCCTGGTGGACAAAAAGCCGTCACACTTGTACACAAAGTGAATTTCAGGCCTTGAAACGTGTTATGGTGAATTCAGGTTACCTTCAACTCTAACTCTGTGGAAAGTCAAAATACTCTGGTAAAGCAGTTCTAAATGATGAAATCCCCAGGACCCTTATAGTTAAGAACAGTTTGGATGGTTTCCCAACTGTTTTCAAAGTGCACTTCAACATCTCAAACTCACTGTTTGAAATTCCCATTGATTTGCATTGGGCAAAACTGAAGTTGAGTGAAACTCAAGGAGTCTTAACTTCACTGTTGTGAAAACACTTGAAACACATCTGAGACATAGTTTTTACAAAATGAACTGTTTTGAACAGTTTCCTGGTGGACATCAAGCCGTCACACTTGTACACAAAGTGAATTTCAGGCCTTGAAACGTGTTATGGTGAATTCAGGTTACCTTCAACTCTAACTCTGTGGAAAGTCAAAATACTCTGGTAAAAGCAGTTCTAAATGATGAAATCCCCAGTACCCTTATGGATAAGTACAGTTTGGATGGTTTCCCAACTGTTTTCAAAGTGCACTTCAACATCTCAAACTCACTGTTTGAAATTCAAAGTTGGGCAAAACTGAAGTTGAGTGAAACTCAAGGAGTCTTAACTTCTGTTGTGAAACACTTGAAACACATCTGAGACATAGTTTTTACAGAAATGAACTGTTTTGAACAGTTTCCTGGTGGAGTCATTTTTTCAGACCTTGAAACGTGTTGGTGAATTCAGGTTACCTTCAACTCTAAACTGTGGAAAGTCAAAATACTCTGGTAAAAGCAGTTCTAAATGATGAAACTACCCTTATGGAGGTTTGGATGGTTTCCCAACTGTTTTTCAAAGTGCACTTCAACATCTCAAACTCACTGTTTGAAATTGATTTTCATTGGGCAAAACTGAAGTTGAGTGAAACTCAAGGAGTCTTAACTTCTATGTTGTGAAACACAAACACATCTGTGACATAGTTTTTACAGAAATGAACTGTTTTGAGCAGTTTCCTGGTGGAAAACAAGCTGTTACACACGTGTACACAAAGTGAATTTAAGACCTTGAAACGTGTTATGGTGAAATCAGGTTAACTTCACCTCTAACTCTGTGGAAAGTCAAAATACTCTGGTAAAGCAGTTCTAAATGATGAAATCCCCAGTACCCTTATAGTTAAGAATAGTTTGATGGTTTCCCAACTGTTTTCAAAGTGCACTTCAACATCTCAAACTCACTTTTTGAAATTCCCTATTGATTTGCATTGGGCAAAACTGAAGTTGAGTGAAACTCAATGAGTCTTAACTTCACTGTTGTGAAAACACTTGAAACACATCTGAGACATAGTTTTTACAAAATGAACTGTTTTGAACAGTTTCTGGTGGACAAAAGCGTCACACTTGTACACAAAGTGAATTTCAGGCCTTGAAACGTGTTATGGTGAATTCAGGTTACCTTCAACTCTAACTCTGTGGAAAGTCAAAATACTCTGGTAAAGCAGTTCTAAATGATGAAACCCCAGGACCCTTATAGTTAAGAATAGTTTGGATGGTTTCCCAACTGTTTTTCAAAGTGCACTTCAACATCTCAAACTCACTGTTTGAAATTCCCATTGATTTGCATTGGGCAAAACTGAAGTTGAGTGAAACTCAAGGAGTCTTAACTTCACTGTTGTGAAAACACTTGAAACACATCTGAGACATAGTTTTTACAAAATGAACTGTTTTGAACAGTTTCCTGGTGGACAACAAGCCGTCACACTTGTACACAAAGTGAATTTCAGGCCTTGAAACGTGTTATGGTGAATTCAGGTTACCTTCAACTCTAACTCTGTGGAAAGTCAAAATACTCTGGTAAAAGCAGTTCTAAATGATGAAACCCCCAGTACCCTTAAAGTTAAGAACTGTTTGGATGGTTTCCCAACTGTTTTCAAAGTGCACTTCAACATCTCAAACTCACTGTTTGAAATCCCTATTGACTTGCATTGGGCAAAACTGAAGTTGAGTGAAACTCAAGGAGTCTTAACTTCACTGTTGTGAAAACACTTGAAACACATCTGAGACATAGTTTTTACAAAATGAACTGTTTTGAACAGTTTCCTGGTGGACAAATCAAGCCGTCACACTTGTACACAAAGTGAATTTCAGGCCTTGAAACGTGTTATGGTGAATTCAGGTTACCTTCAACTCTAACTCTGTGGAAAGTCAAAATACTCTGGTAAAAGCAGTTCTAAATGATGAAACCCCAGTACCCTTATGGTTAAGAACAGTTTGGATGGTTTCCCAACTGTTTTCAAAGTGCACTTCAACATCTCAAACTCACTGTTTGAAATCCCTATTGACTTGCATTGGGCAAAAACTGAAGTTGAGTGAAACTCAAGGAGTCTTAACTTCACTGTTGTGAAAACACTTGAAACACATCTGAGACATAGTTTTTACAAAATGAACTGTTTTGAACAGTTTCCTGGTGGACATCAAGCCGTCACACTTGTACACAAAGTGAATTTCAGGCCTTGAAACGTGTTATGGTGAATTCAGGTTACCTTCAACTCTAACTCTGTGGAAAGTCAAAATACTCTGGTAAAAGCAGTTCTAAATGATGAAATCCCCAGTACCCTTATGGATAAGTACAGTTTGGATGGTTTCCCAACTGTTTTTCAAAGTGCACTTCAACATCTCAAACTCACTGTTTGAAATTCCCATAGATTTTCATTGGGCAAAAACTGAAGTTGAGTGAAACTCAAGGAGTCTTAACTTCTATGTTGTGAAAACACATGAAACACATCTGTGACATAGTTTTTTACAGAAATGAACTGTTTTGAACAGTTTTCTGGTGGATAACAAGCCGTCACACTTGTACACAAAGTGAATTTCAGGCCTTGAAACGTGTTATGGTGAATTCAGGTTACCTTCAACTCTAACTCTGTGGAAAGTCAAAATACTCTGGTAAAGCAGTTCTAAATGATGAAATCCCCAGTACCCTTTATGGATAAGTACAGTTTGGATGGTTTCCCAACTGTTTTTCAAAGTGCACTTCAACATCTCAAACTCACTGTTTGAAATTCCCATAGATTTTCATTGGGCAAAAACTGAAGTTGAGTGAAACTCAAGGAGTCTTAACTTCTATGTTGTGAAACCACATGAAACACATCTGTGACATAGTTTTTACAGAAATGAACTGTTTAGAACAGTTTCCTGGTGGACAAAAGCTGTCACACTTGTACACAAAGTGAATTTAAGACCTTGAAACGTGTTATGGTGAATTCAGGTTAACTTCAACTCTAACTCTGTGGAAAGTCAAAATACTCTGGTAAAGCAGTTCTAAATGATGAAATCCCCAGGACCCTTATAGTTAAGAATAGTTTGATGGTTTCCCAACTGTTTTCAAAGTGCACTTCAACATCTCAAACTCACTTTTGAAATTCCCATTGATTTGCATTGGGCAAAAACTGAAGTTGAGTGAAACTCAAGGAGTCTTAACTTCACTGTTGTGAAAACACTTGAAACACATCTGAGACATAGTTTTTACAAAATGAACTGTTTTGAACAGTTTCCTGGTGGACAACAAGCCGTCACACTTGTACACAAAGTGAATTTCAGGCCTTGAAACGTGTTATGGTGAATTCAGGTTACCTTCAACTCTAACTCTGTGGAAAGTCAAAATACTCTGGTAAAAGCAGTTCTAAATGATGAAACCCCCAGTACCCTTAAGGTTAAGAACTGTTTGGATGGTTTCCCAACTGTTTTCAAAGTGCACTTCAACATCTCAAACTCACTGTTTGAAATCCCTATTGACTTGCATTGGGCAAAACTGAAGTTGAGTGAAACTCAAGGAGTCTTAACTTCACTGTTGTGAAAACACTTGAAACACATCTGAGACATAGTTTTTAAAAAATGAACTGTTTTGAACAGTTTCCTGGTGGACATCAAGCCGTCACACTTGTACACAAAGTGAATTTCAGGCCTTGAAACGTGTTATGGTGAATTCAGGTTACCTTCAACTCTAACTCTGTGGAAAGTCAAAATACTCTGGTAAAAGCAGTTCTAAATGATGAAATCCCCAGTACCCTTATGGATAAGAACAGTTTGGATGGTTTCCCAACTGTTTTTCAAAGTGCACTTCAACATCTCAAACTGACTCTTTGAAATTCCCATAGATTTTCATTGGGCAAAACTGAAGTTGAGTGAAACTCAAGGAGTCTTAACTTCTATGTTGTGAAACACTTGAAACACATCTGAGACATAGTTTTTTACAGAAATGAACTGTTTAGAACAGTTTCCTGGTGGACAAAAAGCTGTCACACGTGTACACAAAGTGAATTTAAGACCTTGAAACGTGTTATGGTGAAATCAGGTTAACTTCACCTCTAACTCTGTGGAAAGTCAAAATACTCTGTAAAAGCAGTTCTAAATGATGAAATACCCAGGACCCTTATAGTTAAGAATAGTTTGATGGTTTCCCAACTGTTTTTCAAAGTGCACTTCAACATCTCAAACTCACTGTTTGAAATTCCCATTGATTTGCATTGGGCAAAACTGAAGTTGAGTGAAACTCAAGGAGTCTTAACTTCACTGTTGTGAAAACACTTGAAACACATCTGAGACATAGTTTTTACAAAATGAACTGTTTTGAACAGTTTCCTGGTGGACAACAAGCTGTCACACTTGTACACAAAGTGAATTTCAGGCCTTGAAACGTGTTATGGTGAATTCAGGTTACCTTCAACTCTAACTCTGTGGAAAGTCAAAATACTCTGGTAAAAGCAGTTCTAAATGATGAAATCCCCAGTACCCTTATAGTTAAGAACAGTTTGATGGTTTCCCAACTGTTTTTCAAAGTGCACTTCAACATCTCAAACTCACTGTTTGAAATTCCCATTGATTTGCATTGGGCAAAACTGAAGTTGAGTGAAACTCAAGGAGTCTTAACTTCACTGTTGTGAAAACACTTGAAACACATCTGAGACATAGTTTTTACAGAAATGAACTGTTTTGAACAGTTTCCTGGTGGACAACAAGCCGTCACACTTGTACACAAAGTGAATTTCAGGCCTTGAAACGTGTTATGGTGAATTCAGGTTACCTTCAACTCTAACTCTGTGGAAAGTCAAAATACTCTGGTAAAAGCAGTTCTAAATGATGAAACCCCCAGTACCCTTATGGTTAAGAACAGTTTGATGGTTTCCCAACTGTTTTCAAAGTGCACTTCAACATCTCAAACTCACTGTTTGAAATTCCTATTGACTTGCATTGGGCAAAACTGAAGTTGAGTGAAACTCAAGGAGTCTTAACTTCACTGTTGTGAAAACACTTGAAACACATCTGAGACATAGTTTTTACAAAAATGAACTGTTTTGAACAGTTTCCTGGTGGACATCAAGCCGTCACACTTGTACACAAAGTGAATTTCAGGCCTTGAAACGTGTTATGGTGAATTCAGGTTACCTTCAACTCTAACTCTGTGGAAAGTCAAAATACTCTGGTAAAAGCAGTTCTAAATGATGAAACCCCAGTACCCTTATGTTAAGAACTGTTTGGATGGTTTCCCAACTGTTTTCAAAGTGCACTTCAACATCTCAAACTCACTGTTTGAAATCCCTATTGATTTTGCATTGGGCAAAACTGAAGTTGAGTGAAACTCAAGGAGTCTTAACTTCACTGTTGTGAAAACACTTGAAACACATCTGCGACATAGTTTTTGACAGAAATGAACTGTTTTGAACAGTTTCCAGGTGGACATTAAGCCGTCACACTTGTACACAAAGTGAATTTCAGGCCTTGAAACGTGTTATGGTGAATTCAGGTTACCTTCAACTCTAACTCTGTGGAAAGTCAAAATACTCTGGTAAAAGCAGTTCTAAATGATGACACCCCCAGTACCCTTAAGGTTAAGAACTCTTTTGATGGTTTCCCAACTGTTTTCAAAGTGCACTTCAACATCTCAAACTCACTGTTTGAAATCCCTATTGACTTGCATTGGGCAAAACTGAAGTTGAGTGAAACTCAAGGAGTCTTAACTTCACTGTTGTGAAAACACTTGAAACACATCTGAGACATAGTTTTTACAAAATGAACTGTTTTGAACAGTTTCCTGGTGGACATCAAGCCATCACACTTGTACACAAAGTGAATTTCAGGCCTTGAAACGTGTTATGGTGAATTCAGGTTACCTTCAACTCTAACTCTGTGGAAAGTCAAAATACTCTGGTAAAAGCAGTTCTAAATGATGAAATCCCCAGTACCCTTATGGATAAGTACAGTTTGGATGGTTTCCCAACTGTTTTTCAAAGTGCACTTCAACATCTCAAACTCACTGTTTGAAATTCCCATAGATTTTCATTGGGCAAAAACTGAAGTTGAGTGAAACTCAAGGAGTCTTAACTTCTATGTTGTGAAACCACATGAAACACATCTGTGACATAGTTTTTACAGAAATGAACTGTTTAGAACAGTTTCCTGGTGGACAAAAAGCTGTCACACGTGTACACAAAGTGAATTTAAGACCTTGAAACGTGTTATGGTGAAATCAGGTTAACTTCACCTCTAACTCTGTGGAAAGTCAAAATACTCTGGTAAAGCAGTTCTAAATGATGAAATCCCCAGGACCCTTATAGTTAAGAATAGTTTGGATGGTTTCCCAACTGTTTTTCAAAGTGCACTTCAACATCTCAAACTGACTTTTTGAAATTCCCATTGATTTGCATTGGGCCAAAACTGAAGTTCAGTGAAACTCAATGAGTCTTAACTTCACTGTTGTGAAAACACTTGAAACACATCTGAGACATAGTTTTTACAAAATGAACTGTTTTGAACAGTTTCCTGGTGGACAACAAGCCGTCACACTTGTACACAAAGTGAATTTCAGGCCTTGAAACGTGTTATGGTGAATTCAGGTTACCTTCAACTCTAACTCTGTGGAAAGTCAAAATACTCTGGTAAAAGCAGTTCTAAATGATGAAACCCCCAGTACCCTTAAGGTTAAGAACTGTTTGGATGGTTTCCCAACTGTTTTCAAAGTGCACTTCAACATCTCAAACTCACTGTTTGAAATCACTATTGACTTGCATTGGGCAAAACTGAAGTTGAGTGAAACTCAAGGAGTCTTAACTTCACTGTTGTGAAAACACTTGAAACACATCTGAGACATTGTTTTTTTACAAAATGAACTGTTTTGAACAGTTTCCTGGTGGACATCAAGCCGTCACACTTGTACACAAAGTGAATTTCAGGCCTTGAAACGTGTTATGGTGAATTCAGGTTACCTTCAACTCTAACTCTGTGGAAAGTCAAAATACTCTGGTAAAAGCAGTTCTAAATGATGAAATCCCCAGTACCCTTATGGATAAGTACAGTTTGGATGGTTTCCCAACTGTTTTCAAAGTGCACTTCAACATCTCAAACTCACTGTTTGAAATTCCCATAGATTTTCATTGGGCAAAAACTGAAGTTGAGTGAAACTCAAGGAGTCTTAACTTCTATGTTGTGAAACACTTGAAACACATCTGTGACATAGTTTTTACAGAAATGAACTGTTTAGAACAGTTTCCTGGTGGACAAAAGCTGTCACACGTGTACACAAAGTGAATTTAAGACCTTGAAACGTGTTATGGTGAAATCAGGTTAACTTCAACTCTAACTCTGTGGAAAGTCAAAATACTCTGGTAAAGCAGTTCTAAATGATGAAATCCCCAGGACCCTTATAGTTAAGAATAGTTTGGATGGTTTCCCAACTGTTTTTCAAAGTGCACTTCAACATCTCAAACTCACTTTTGAAATTCCCATTGATTTGCATTGGGCAAAACTGAAGTTCAGTGGAACTCAATGAGTCTTAACTTCACTGTTGTGAAAACACTTGAAACACATCTGAGACATAGTTTTTACAAAATGAACTGTTTTGAACAGTTTCCTGGTGGACATCAAGCCGTCACACTTGTACACAAAGTGAATTTCAGGCCTTGAAACGTGTTATGGTGAATTCAGGTTACCTTCAACTCTAACTCTGTGGAAAGTCAAAATACTCTGGTAAAAGCAGTTCTAAATGATGAAATCCCCAGTACCCTTATGGATAAGTACAGTTTGGATGGTTTCCCAACTGTTTTTCAAAGTGCACTTCAACATCTCAAACTCACTGTTTGAAATTCCCATAGATTTTCATTGGGCAAAACTGAAGTTGAGTGAAACTCAAGGAGTCTTAACTTCTATGTTGTGAAACCACATGAAACACATCTGTGACATAGTTTTTACAGAAATGAACTGTTTAGAACAGTTTCCTGGTGGACAAGAAGCTGTCACACTTGTACACAAAGTGAATTTAGGACCTTGAAACGTGTATGGTGAAATCAGGTTACCTTCAACTCTAACTCTGTGGAAAGTCAAAATACTCTGGTAAAGCAGTTCTAAATGATGAAATCCCCAGGACCCTTATAGTTAAGAATAGTTTGGATGGTTTCCCAACTGTTTTTCAAAGTGCACTTCAACATCTCAAACTCACTTTTGAAATTCCCATTGATTTGCATTGGGCAAAACTGAAGTTGAGTGGAACTCAATGAGTCTTAACTTCACTGTTGTGAAAACACTTGAAACACATCTGAGACATAGTTTTTACAAAATGAACTGTTTTGAACAGTTTCCTGGTGGACAACAAGCCGTCACACTTGTACACAAAGTGAATTTCAGGCCTTGAAACGTGTTATGGTGAATTCAGGTTACCTTCAACTCTAACTCTGTGGAAAGTCAAAATACTCTGGTAAAGCAGTTCTAAATGATGAAACCCCAGTACCCTTATAGTTAAGAACTGTTTGGATGGTTTCCCAACTGTTTTCAAAGTGCACTTCAACATCTCAAACTCACTGTTTGAAATCCCTATTGACTTGCATTGGGCAAAACTGAAGTTGAGTGAAACTCAAGGAGTCTTAACTTCACTGTTGTGAAAACACTTGAAACACATCTGAGACATAGTTTTTACAAAATGAACTGTTTTGAACAGTTTCCTGGTGGACATCAAGCCGTCACACTTGTACACAAAGTGAATTTCAGGCCTTGAAACGTGTTATGGTGAATTCAGGTTACCTTCAACTCTAACTCTGTGGAAAGTCAAAATACTCTGGTAAAAGCAGTTCTAAATGATGAAATCCCCAGTACCCTTATGGATAAGTACAGTTTGGATGGTTTCCCAACTGTTTTCAAAGTGCACTTCAACATCTCAAACTCACTGTTTGAAATTCCCATAGATTTTCATTGGGCAAAAACTGAAGTTGAGTGAAACTCAAGGAGTCTTAACTTCTATGTTGTGAAACACTTGAAACACATCTGTGACATAGTTTTTACAGAAATGAACTGTTTAGAACAGTTTCCTGGTGGAAAACAAATCGTCACACTTGTACACAAAGTGAATTTCAGACCTTGAAACGCGTTATGGTGAATTCAGGTTACCTTCAACTCTAACTCTGTGGAAAGTCAAAATACTCTGGTAAAAGCAGTTCTAAATGATGAAATCCCCAGTACCCTTATGGATAAGCATAGTTTGGATGGTTTCCCAACTGTTTTTCAAAGTGCACTTCAACATCTCAAACTCACTTTTGAAATTCCCTATGATTTTCATTGGGCAAAACTGAAGTTGAGTGAAACTCAATGAGTCTTAACTTCTATGTTGTGAAACCACTTGAAACACATCTGTGACATAGTTTTTTACAAAATGAACTGTTTAGAACAGTTTCCTGGTGGACAAAAAGCTGTCACACGTGTACACAAAGTGAATTTAAGACCTTGAAACGTGTTATGGTGAATTCAGGTTACCTTCAACTCTAACTCTGTGGAAAGTCAAAATACTCTGGTAAAGCAGTTCTAAATGATGAAATCCCCAGACCCTTTTATAGTTAAGAATAGTTTGGATGGTTTCCCAACTGTTTTTCAAAGTGCACTTCAACATCTCAAACTCACTGTTTGAAATTCCCATTGATTTGCATTGGGCAAAAACTGAAGTTGAGTGAAACTCAAGGAGTCTTAACTTCACTGTTGTGAAAACACTTGAAACACATCTGAGACATTGTTTTTTTACAAAATGAACTGTTTTGAACAGTTTTCTAGTGGACAACAAGCCGTCACACTTGTACACAAAGTGAATTTCAGGCCTTGAAACGTGTTATGGTGAATTCAGGTTACCTTCAACTCTAACTCTGTGGAAAGTCAAAATACTCTGGTAAAAGCAGTTCTAAATGATGAAATCCCCAGTACCCTTATGGATAAGAACAGTTTGGATGGTTTCCCAACTGTTTTTCAAAGTGCACTTCAACATCTCAAACTCACTGTTTGAAATTCCCATAGATTTTCATTGGGCAAAAACTGAAGTTGAGTGAAACTCAAGGAGTCTTAACTTCACTGTTGTGTAAACACTTGAAACACATCTGAGACATAGTTTTTTACAAAAATGAACTGTTTTGAACAGTTTCCTGGTGGACAACAAAGCGTCACACTTGTACACAAAGTGAATTTCAGGCCTTGAAACGTGTTATGGTGAATTCAGGTTACCTTCAACTCTAACTCTGTGGAAAGTCAAAATACTCTGGTAAAGCAGTTCTAAATGATGAAACCCCCAGTACCCTTAAGTTAAGAACAGTTTGGATGGTTTCCCAACTGTTTTTCAAAGTGCACTTCCACATCTCATAACTCACTTTTGAAATTCCCTATTGATTTGCATTGGGCAAAACTGAAGTTGAGTGAAACTCAAGGAGTCTTAACTTCACTGTTGTGAAAACACTTGAAACACATCTGAGACATAGTTTTTTTACAAAAATGAACTGTTTTGAACAGTTTCCTGGTGGACAACAAGCCGTCACACTTGTACACAAAGTGAATTTCAGGCCTTGAAACGTGTTATGGTGAATTCAGGTTACCTTCAACTCTAACTCTGTGGAAAGTCAAAATACTCTGGTAAAAGCAGTTCTAAATGATGAAACCCCAGTACCCTTATATGTTAAGAAGTTTGGATGGTTTCCCAACTGTTTTCAAAGTGCACTTCAACATCTCAAACTCACTGTTTGAAATTCCCCATTGATTTGCATTGGGCAAAACTGAAGTTGAGTGAAACTCAAGGAGTCTTAACTTCATGTTGTGAAAACACTTGAAACACATCTGAGACATAGTTTTTACAGAAATGAACTGTTTAGAACAGTTTCCTGGTGGACAAAAAGCTGTCACACTTGTACACAAAGTGAATTTCAGGCCTTGAAACGTGTTATGGTGAATTCAGGTTACCTTCAACTCTAACTCTGTGGAAAGTCAAAATACTCTGGTAAAAGCAGTTCTAAATGATGAAATCCCCAGTACCCTTATAGGTTAAGATAGTTTGGATGGTTTCCCAACTGTTTTTCAAAGTGCACTTCAACATCTCAAACTCACTCTTTTGAAATTCCCATTGATTTGCATTGGGCAAAACTGAAGTTGAGTGAAACTCAAGGAGTCTTAACTTCACTGTTGTGAAACACTTGAAACACATCTGAGACATAGTTTTTACAAAAATGAACTGTTTTGAACAGTTTCCTGGTGGACAAACAAGGCGTCACACTTGTACACAAAGTGAATTTAAGGCCTTGAAACGTGTTATGGTGAATTCAGGTTACCTTCAACTCTAACTCTGTGGAAAGTCAAAATACTCTGGTAAAGCAGTTCTAAATGATGAAATCCCCAGTACCCTTATGGTTAAGAACTGTTTGGATGGTTTCCCAACTGTTTTCAAAGTGCACTTCAACATCTCAAACTCACTGTTTGAAATTCCCATTGATTTGCATTGGGCAAAACTGAAGTTGAGTGAAACTCAAGGAGTCTTAACTTCACTGTTGTGAAAACACTTGAAACACATCTGAGACATAGTTTTTACAAAATGAACTGTTTTGAACAGTTTCTGGTGGACATTGCCGTCACACTTGTACACAAAGTGAATTTCAGGCCTTGAAACGTGTTATGGTGAATTCAGGTTACCTTCAACTCTAACTCTGTGGAAAGTCAAAATACTCTGGTAAAAGCAGTTCTAAA
>NW_024386254.1:0-16170 GCF_016835505.1 Polypterus senegalus | reverse complement strand
TCCGGGAATAAGAAAAAAAAAAATGAAAGCAAAGAAGGGTTGTGCTGCACTTTCTGAGTGTTTAGCAATCTAGATGTGTCCAACTTCAACTTTTTAACATGCAAAAAAACTAATTAGCTCAGATTAACTTTCAGTTGTTGGTTAATTTTATTGGTAGCTAACATCATTGATTTAGTTAATGCCTTATTGAAATCTGCTGTCATTGAAAGGACATAATAAAGTTTAGATAAATTCATGTGTGTAGGTGATATATTCACTTGTTATTTTTTTATTTCTACATATTCAGCTTTATTTTGACCCTGTATTTGCTGGATTAAGTAAGTTTATTAGATAGATAGATAGACTAATTCCATGCAGACGCACACCCATCTGGAATAATCCTGACATATTGCAAAACAATAAAATGATGAACCTCCCATACTGGAAAAGTAAAGGAATTCTATACATGGAACACATAGTTGAAGGATTGGATTTCATTCCATTTAACAGAATAGTCTCCCAATTTGGGATAGACAAGAATAGATTTTTAGAATATCTCCAAATTAAATCAGTAGTTAAAGAAAATTTAAGCTTAAAGTAGAATTACAAACACCATCAAGGGTATTAGACTTCTGTAATCTCAAACACCCCAAATTACTGTCTAAAGTATATAAAACATTGACCAAAATAGATGATACAATAGCAATTCCTATAGGCAAATGGGAGGAGGATCTATTAGTTAGCTTTGATCAGACTTTCTGGTCCCAAACCTGTTTAAAAACTTTTAAAACGATCAGAAACCCCAATTTACAACTAATTCAATACAAAATTCTACACAGAGTCCACTATACAGGTCATCGGATGTTCAGGATGGGATTTGTGCCATCTGACACCTGCACACACTGCACAGACAACATTCCTGACAGTTATATCCACGCACTGTGGTCATGTCCACCTGTTCAGGGATTCTGGTATAGAGTATGTGAAGACCTGTCAAAGTGTCTGAAATGTGATATCCCAACTTCCCCCTCATTTTGCTTGCTGGGGAACCTAGAGGATGTCCTGATTGAAACAAATTTGGTTCACGTGGTTCTCACTGCCATATGCATCGCTAAGAAAACTATCCTCATAAACTGGAAAAACAAAGATAATCTTTGCATTAACCAGTATAGAAATCTTTTATTGGATCATATTACACTTGAGACAGCCTCTGCCTCCACTTCAAATCAATCTCTGGGCTCCTTTGATCGGTTCCATCACATAGCGATGATGGAGGGTCATTGATATGGTCCTGCGGGATGCTGTGGTTGATGTGGTGGAGAGTCTGAGCTTGGAGTATCTGGAGGATCCCTGGGGTGGGTTCACTAGGGGGTCTTGGGCTGGGGCTGCTGCCCGACTCTGGTGGTGCTTGGTTACCTCGGGGTGGGCTTCTGGTGGTTGTGTGTAGGGCCTTAGGGGGTCTTGACGGTGGCTCGCGGGTCGCTGCCTAGTGGCCGCAATGCCCCTGGGTTGGTCTGGGTGTGGGCCTGGTGGCTTAGGGTTTGGGGCGGCGCCCCGGATGGGGATATGGGTGGGGCCTTGGGGATTGGGTCCTGCATGTACGCTGCGGGAAGAGGGCCGAACGGCGGCAGTTCCACCATGGGGGAGGGATGTCCGGGAGGGAGGATCCAGCTTTACCTGGGTGTCTTATGTCTTACTTAATCTGAATGTTGAGTAATTGTGGGGATGGGAGTAAATATTCTGCTGGGGTGGTGTGGTTGGTGGCCTCAGACTCGGGGCTCTAGATGCTGCTGCTCGGGCCATGGCTAGATAGGCTGGGGCCTCCGTGCCCGGTGGATTTTGGGAACGGAGGTGCCTATTGGCCAGTAGGGAGCTGGCTCCTGGAGGGCTCAGGCCCCTCAGCCGTTCCTCCCCATCCTCAGACATTTCCCTCCTCCTGCTCCTTCACATCATCACACAAACATGCACATAGGGCCTTGGGGTGTGGGTAAGTCAGGGGTGCGGTATGGATCCTTTCTGCAGTCCTGTGGCAGCCTACACCCCAATTTTATTTGCACATTAAACACTTCCACAAAAAACATTCCACACAAATGCACACTTAGGGCCTTGGGAGTGGGCACACTCAACGCATCCGGGGGGGAAATTTCAGCCTCACTCCGAGTGCCGTGTCCACTTCCAATTTTAAACTGCACCTAGTCACGGGAGAGTTTTGGGGAGGTGGGGCTGTGTGTTGGCATCAGCTGGTGTAGGCCACATGGTGCCGGCACTGCCTGCGCCCAACCACAAAATGCACCTTATCAGCACACACCAACACTACATTAGAGCAGGCGGAGGGAGACTAGAGGTCTTATCACACTTCTGTTCTCAGTTAGCTGCCCGGGCTGGAGGCTAGGAGTGGAGCTGGCCGGCTGCCTGTGGTCTGGAGTGGTGGGTTGCTTTGCTCTACGTTGGATGGGGGTGCCTGCTCACTATTACCCCTGCGGAACGGGGCTAACTCTGACGTCCAGGAATGGCTGTACCTCAGGTCGGCAGCACCGGGACCAGAGTTAGGTAGGTGTGTGTGGGAGTGTGAATGGGTGTCATGCGACATCCTTGTAAGTCTTGGGTTGTATGTGTATGTGAGAGCATGAGGGAGGGAGTGTATGACTGTGTTTGTGTGTGACTGTATATGTCAGGTGGGGTTTTGACCTCCCTCTCCTGGGACATCTGGCAATACTACAACATCTTTGCCACCTCCCCTGCCTTAAGCATCTGTCTGGTCGCTCCCGTGGCTGCCTGGTGGGATCTGGTTCCCTGGGCTCTGTTGGATCCTCGCGGGTAGTGCCCTCGGGTCCCGGCTGCTGGGATCCGGCCCGGCCGACTCGGGGAGAGCGGCTGGCGGGCCTGAGGGCTTGCCGTTGATATCTCCCGGACTCTGCCGGCTGCTGGTTGTGACCCCGGGTGATCCTCTGCGCCTCTGGGTGGGGTTGGGGCTTCTCTGGTGACGGCCTCCTGGGTCTCCAGCTCTGGGGTGACCTCTGATCTCTGGGCTTGGAACTCCCTCCATCTTCCGCAGCGTTTTTGGGGGCAGGTCTGTGGCCCTTCACACTCACTATTGGATGCTCCTATAGAGAAACCTTACACATACAAGCTGCAGTGACACACACAGGTGCTCACATGGTGATTTCATAAGTATGACTTGGACATCTTCAGCACATGATCTAAGGTTGTGGTGGCCTTAAATGCCTCAGTAATAATTACTGTATGATTGTCAGCAAACATTTTTACTTTTATATATCTTCATGTAGCTGATGCAGCAATGTTTTTGTCTTGTGGTTTTTTGTTTCCCCACTCTCTTTCTGCAGGTCTAGAAGCGATTCTGGTTCATTTATTGTTTATTCTATACTGAAACCCCCTCCCCTATACCTCCATCTCTTCCTTCTCTCTTCTTTTCTTTCACTTTTATCTCCGTGTCCGGTTCGAATCTAAAAACATCTAAAAATATTTTTAATAAAGTTTTGGTATCAGAGCTGACGTCAGCAGAAGCTGTAACGCTCCACCTGAGAGAAAACTGTAAGGCTATCGCCAGCATTCAGACATCAATTCTGATTGCTTCACAGCCGAACAGGACACGGTAAAAAAAAAAAAAAGATAGATAGATAGATATATAGATAGTTAAGGCACTATATAATAGATAGATAGATAGATAGATAGATAGATAGATAGATAGATAGATAGATAGATAGATAGATAGATAGATAGATAGATAGATTGAGAGGTTGAGAGATAGACGCACACACACACTACGGTCTGAACACATACTAGAATGACTGAAAAGGAAAAAAAAGTTAACAACAAAAGAAAATGTCTGATTTAGCTGTCACTGTCACAGTTGGGCATTATGCAGAAGCATTTCTATTAGTATAAAGGACCCACAGTAGCATTTCTTCAAATACTACTTCTGAATAGTTATTATTATTAGTAGTAGTTGTATTTGTATTTATTTTTATTATTAGCAGTAGTAGTAGACTATGGTAGTAGAAGTAGTAGTAAATAAACTGCTGAAAAATGAACATAACACTTAATCATCCCAGTCTAACACCAAGCCAATTAAGTGTGGCAGATTGTCGGGGTCATTACCTGTCCGGGATGCCTGGAGGGACCGGAAAGGACAAGAATAGCTTCGGGCCTGAGGGGCAACGCCCTGGACAAAGAGAGGACCACGGGAAAAGGACAAAGAGGTTCTGGCCTGTTGGGCGCCATTGTGGAACATGACCCGGACACAGACAGTCAGACACGTTCAAATCACCCCACACACGTTTATTTACAAACTGCATATTTACAATAGTCCCAGTCCCCAAAGTCCTGGCCACAAAACACAATGCCTTCACTCTTCAGGCGCCTCTGCCTCCTCCAGAGACCTCGTCCTCTGCACTTCCGACTCCAGCCATTGTCTGAAGGAGCGCCCTTTATCAGCACCGGATGTGCTCCAGGTCTGCTCCGCAACCTTCCACCGCACTCCCAGTATGGCAGAAGTGCCGCATGCATCCAAAGCATTCCGGTGCCCCAGTCCTCTTCCCCAGCACTTTCGGTGTGGGCGGAAGTGCTGAGGTCCAGGGCTCCAAAGGCACAGGGCTCTCCTGGAGGTGTCCATGGGCCCCTACAGGGTAAAGCTTCAGAGTTGTCCCGTGGTCCCTAAAGGAACAGGGCAGTCACCCCCACATGGTCTGGGGGCGTGAGCCCTCCGGTCCTCCTCCTGGGCATCCCGGCGAGGTTGCCACCTCAGCCATCTCCGACATAATTTCAGGGATATTAATCTGTCCTGTTAGGAAGAATTTGTGATTGGGAATCAACTTCACCTGCTTTGGTGCAAACAAAAGTGACAACAGTTGACCTGGAAGACAAAAGCAAGACAACCCCCAAAAAGGAAATGATGGCCATAGACAATTGCTCTCTCCTTATTCTTCCAGAGTGGTTGTTGTCTAGTTTTGCATTTTGCTAGTGTCCTTGTCACTAATGGTATCATGAGGTGGTACCTGCAGCAGATTCAGCTTCCATGTAGATCAGCTCCTCCAGGATGGCACACTCATATGTGCCATTGCAAGAAGGTTTACTGTGTGTCGCAGCACAATCTCAAGACCTTGGAGGAGATGCCAACAGACAGGCCGTGTCATGAGGAGAGCTGGACAAGGCTGTAGAAAGGCATCAACCCAGCAGCAGGACTGGTATCTGCCCTTTGTGAGAGGAGGAACAGGAGGACAGCTGCCAGAGCCCAGCTGGCTACTGGTTTGTATGTTTCTGACCAAAGTGTCAGAAACAGACTCCATGAGGTGTCATGAGGGCCCAACATCATGTAGTGGAACCTGTGCTCACAGTCCATCTTCATGCAGCTCGATTGGCATTTGGCAGAAAATACTGCAATTGGCAGCTCCACCATGGGTGCCCCATTCTCTTCACAGATGAAAGCAGGTTCACACTGAGCACATGTGGCAGACATGAAAGGGCCGGGAGACACTGTGGTGAATGTTATGCAGCCTTCAACATAATCCAGAATGACCGGTTTGGCTGTGAGTCAGTGGTTGTCTAGGAGGCATATCCTTGGAGGGTCACACAGACCTCTTTGTGCTAATTATCAGTACCATGAATGCTGTTAAGTACTGGGATGAAATCCTCAAGGCCATTGTCAGACCTTAAAATGTTGCAGTGGGTCCCGGGTTCCTCCTGGTGCAGGACACTGCCCAACCTCATGTGGCCAGAGTGAGTTGGCAGTTCCTGGATGATGAAGGCATTGATACCACTGACTGGTCCGCACGTTCCTCAGACTGAAATCCAGTTGAGAACCTCTGGGATGTTATGTATTGGTGCATCTAACATCACCAAGTAGCACCAAGATTGTCAAGGAGCTCACTGGTGTATTAATCCAGGTCTGGGAGGAGATCCCCCATAACATCATCCTTCGTCTCATCAAAAGCATACCCACATGTTGTAGGGAGTGTATACAGGCATGTGGGGATTACAACTACTCAGTCACATTAGGAGTTGCTATAATGAAATTCACATGTTGGATTAGGCTGTGATTTCAATTTTGACTTCTCAGTCTGATGTTCAATCAGCCCTCAATGGGTTGGTGATTTTGGTTACCATTGGCTGTTGTTACATCATTTTGTTCTCAATGAATTACACATTGTTATTCAGTAAAGATTTTCCACTTGAAACTTGTGTGATTTAAGCGTTCCCTTATTTTTTGATCTACTTGTTTAAGTACTGTATCTTAACATTCCATCACTCCTTTCTTGCCATTTTTATATTGTTGTGTATATGTTTATTTTCAGTATATTTTTTTGTGATCTCTGTATTTTTGAATTTTGCTTCTTTTTCTTTTTGTCTAATAGGGATTTTGCTCCTGCTCAGCTTCACTTGCCAACCACTGGGCCTGCACTATGCTAGCTCTTTGCTTTCTGCCACTGTGTATGGGGATGTGAATGTACAATTTAAACAGATTTTTATTTTCATGGGAATGTTACATATGCATTATAGAACTAACTATTTTACATTACAGTGAGTAATTAACCATATTAAAAATAGTAAAATGTAATAATTTGAAAGCAAATTTTGTTTTAGGTAGCATTAGAGTTATTCATTGCTTAATACTATTTTGTTCTGTTTGGCTTTGAAATTAACAAGCAAATACTTTTAAACTTACACTTTTACTGTAAACTTCAGTATAAACAATTTTTTAAATTAAATTTTCGTCAATATCACATTGAATTTTGATTCTGTGTTTGGACTTTCATCGTGACAATGCAATGTATAACTGCCTGTGAATTTCTTTTCTTTCTCTGTTAAATAAAACGACTTTTCGAATATTTTGCTCTGAGATTTGTTAATTGTCTTTGCAAAAGCTATTCTAGTGGGAAACTGTTAACATTTTAATACGAATGGCATATCAAGATCTCATTTGTTGTCTAATGTTATCCTGCTGGAAGATTTACCACTTTAACTGTCTTGATACATCCTTCTTTTACAGTAATTCGTGTGGTGGAAGACTGACGGTGTTAAGGGTTGTAGATATTCTTTGGGATATTGTAGTTGATGTTTTCATGTTCTGCATGATCACCACCACCTGTTTCAGAATAGTCTATTGATGCATTTAACCAATTGCCATGTAACAGATTGGCTCAAGTGCGTCCGGAAAGTATTCACAGCGCATCACTTTTTCCACATTTTGTTATGTTACAGCCTTATTCCAAAATGGATTAAATTCATTTTTTTTCTCACAATTCTACACACAACACCCCATGAACGTGAAAAAAGTTTACTCGAGGTTTTTGCAAATTTATTAAAAATAAAAAAACGGAGAAATCACATGTACATAAGTATTCACAGCCTTTGCTCAATACTTTGTCGATGCACCTTTGGCAGCAATTACAGCCTCAAGTCTTTTTGAATATGATGCCACAAGCTTGGCACACCTATCCTTGGCCAGTTTCGCTCATTCTCTTTGCAGCACCTCTCAAGCTCCATCAGGTTGGATGGGAAGCGTCGGTGCACAGCCATTTAAGATCTCTCCAGAGATGTTCAATCAGATTCAAGTCTGGGCTCTGGCTGGGCCACTCAAGGACATTCACAGAGTTGTCCTGAAGCCACTCCTTTGATATCTTGGCTGTGTTCTTAGGATCGTTGTCCTGCTGAAAGTCGCCCCTTATCTGAGGTCAAGAGCACTCTGGAGCAGGTTTTCATCCAGGATGTCTCTGTACATTGCTGCAGTCATCTTTCCCTTTATCCTGACTAGTCTCCCAGTTCCTGCCGCTGAAAAACATCCCCACAGCATGATGCTGCCACCACCATGCTTCACTGTAGGGAATGTATTGGCCTGGTGATGAGCGGTGCCTGGTTTCCTCCCAATGTGGCCTGGCATTACACCAAAGAGTTCAATCTTTGTCTCATCAGACCAGAGAATTTTGTTTCTCGTGTTCTGAGAGTCCTTCAGGTGCCTTTTGGCAAACTCCAGGCAGGCTGCCATGTGCCTTTTACTAAGGTGGCTTGTCTGCCACTCTACCATACAGGCCTGATTCGTGGATTGCTGCAGAGATGGTTGTCCTTCTGGAAGGTTCTCTCTCTCACAGAGGACCTCTGAGCTCTGACAGAGTGACCATTTGGTTCTTGGTCACCTACTGACTAAGGCCCTTCTCCCCCGATCGCTCAGTTTAGATGGCCGGCCAGCTCTAGGAAGAGTCCTGGTGGTTTTGAACTTCTTCCACTTACTGATGATGGAGGCCACTGTGCTCATTGGGACCTTCAAAGCAGCAGAAATTTTCTGTAACCTTCCCCAGATTTGTGCCTCGAGACAATCCTGTTTCGAGGTCTACAGACAATTCCTTTGACTTCATGCTTGGTTTGTGCTCTGACATGAACTGTCAACTGTGGGACCTTATATACACAGGTGAGTGCCTTTCCAAATCATGTCCAATCAACGAATTTACCACAGGTGGACTCCAATTAGCTGCAGAAACATCTCAAGGATGATCATTGGAAACAGGATGCACCTGAGCTCAAGTTTGAGCTTCAT
Source organism: Polypterus senegalus (assembly GCF_016835505.1). Taxonomy (NCBI): domain Eukaryota; kingdom Metazoa; phylum Chordata; class Cladistia; order Polypteriformes; family Polypteridae; genus Polypterus; species Polypterus senegalus. The sequence goes on along the minus strand of NW_024386254.1, from coordinate 7,643 downwards.
GGCAAAGGCTGTGAATACTTTTCTACATGTGCTTTCTCAATTTTTTTATTTTTAATAAATTTGCAAAAATCTCAAGTAAACCTTTTTCACGTTGTCATTATGGGGTGTTGCCTGTAGAATTCTGAGGAAAAATAAATTTAATCCATTTTGGAATAAGGCTGTAACATAACAAAATGTGAAAAAAGTGATGCTCTGTGAATACTTTCCAGATGCACTGTATGAGAAATCTGAAGGACTCACAAACTACAATGGATGAGATTGGAGACTTTGTGCATGACTGTCTCAGCAGTTGCAACATTATGGGAGAGTATCAAAGAAAAAGCCACTGTTATAAAGAAACTTCTTAAATAGAGTTTTCCAGAAGGCACATGGCCAACTCTGATGTCAGCTGGAAGATTCTTTTGTTTGATGAGACCTAAATTGAGCTTTTTGGTCATCTGACTAAACATGTTTGAACACTGCACATTATCAAAAACACACATCATGGTGGCAGTATCATGTTGGTGGAATGCATCATAGCAGCAGGACATGGAGAGGGTAAAACTAGTACATGGAAATCTGACAGAAAAATCTGATTCAGTCTGCAGAAAAACTTGTGCCTTGAGAGAAGATTTGTTTCCCAGGAAGACAATGACCCCAAGCAAAAGTCAAAGCTACACAGGAATGGCTTAAAACGAACAATGTTAATGTCCTGGATTGGTCAAATCAGAGTTCAGGTTTCAATCCAATCGAAAACTTTGTCTGGATCGACAGATGTTGAGCAGTTTTGCAAAGTAGAATGGGAAATATTGAGATGGGTCTAAATCCAGCCTGCAATAGGTATGGCATAGATCACGTAATGGCCACCACATTTTGGAACACCCACAACATCCATCACAAAACACCATCTGAGTCAGATAACCATCCCACAGCCCTAATCTTAACCATAGTACATATAACCTTTGTCACACACATGCACAAATGGGGACAGCCTAAGAGCCTGATGGAGCTCGAAAGATCAAAAGGTGGGGGATTGAAACAGAGTATTAATGCCCTTTTCCCTTCCTCAACAAAAAATCAGAAGATTAGCGGTCCTACGTTACATACCGCCCACATGTTAAAGTCCATTCCAGCTACAGAAGATGACTCCAATTCCTGTTCCCAATGATTACTTCACTTCTGGTCTCTTCCTGATGACTTCATTTCTGTCTCCCGATTATGATGTCAGATCTGGCTTCTTCGTTAATCATCACATCCGCCAAGATTTAATTTTTTGTTTGTCAATATATTTACTATTGTGACCATAGTAACCAGCACTTGTAGCCAGTTGATTATAAAATAATCAAGAACTTTATTTTTCACAAATTGACTTTTGTTCTTAAAAATTGCCACTCAAATTTAATGTCAGTTTTTTGTCATGGTCAGGTCCAAGGGAGACCCTATTCACCATTTTGTACTGTTTATTACGTAGACCACAGCAAAATCACCCCACATGGTCTGGGGCGTGAGCCCTCCTCCGGTCCTCCTGGGCATCCGCTAGGTTGCCACCTCAGCCATCTCCGACATAATTTCAGGGATATTAATCTGTCCTGTTAGGAAGAATTTGTGATTGGGAATCAACTTCACCTGCTTTGGTGCAAACAAAAGTGACAACAGTTGACCTGGAAGACAAAAGCAAGACAACCCCCAAAAAGGAAATGATGGCCATAGACAATTGCTCTCTCCTTATTCTTCCAGAGTGGTTCTTGTCTAGTTTTGCATTTTGCTAGTGTCCTTGTCACTAATGGTATCATGAGGTGGTACCTGCAGCAGATTCAGCTTCCACATGTAGATCAGCTCCTCCAGGATGGCACACTCATATGTGCCATTGCAAGAAGGTTTACTGTGTGTCGCAGCACAATCTCAAGACCTTGGAGGAGATGCCAACAGACAGGCCGTGTCATGAGGAGAGCTGGACAAGGCTGTAGAAAGGCATCAACCCAGCAGCAGGACTGGTATCTGCTCCTTTGTGAGAGGAGGAACAGGAGGACAGCTGCCAGAGCCCAGCTGGCTACTGGTTTGTATGTTTCTGACCAAAGTGTCAGAAACAGACTCCATGAGGGTGTCATGAGGGCCCAACATCATGTAGTGGAACCTGTGCTCACAGTCCATCTTCATGCAGCTCGATTGGCATTTGGCAGAAAATACTGCAATTGGCAGCTCCACCATGGGTGCCCCATTCTCTTCACAGATGAAAGCAGGTTCACACTGAGCACATGTGGCAGACATGAAAGGGCCTGGAGACACTGTGGTGAATGTTATGCAGGCTTCAACATAATCCAGAATGACCGGTTTGGCTGTGAGTCAGTGGTTGTCTAGGGAGGCATATCCTTGGAGGGTCACACAGACCTCTTTGTGCTAATTATCAGTACCATGAATGCTGTTAAGTACCGGATGAAATCCTCAAGGCCATTGTCAGACCTTAAAATGTTGCAGTGGGTCCCGGTTCCTCCTGGTGCAGGACACTGCCCAACCTCATGTGGCCAGAGTGAGTTGGCAGTTCCTGGATGATGAAGGCATTGATACCACTGACTGGTCCGCACGTTCTCAGACTGGAATCCAGTTGAGAACCTCTGGGATGTTATGTATTGGTGCATCTAACATCACCAAGTAGACCACGATTGTCAAGGAGCTCACTGGTGTATTAATCCAGGTCTGGGAGGAGATCCCCCATAACATCATCCTTCGTCTCATCAAAAGCATACCCACATGTTGTAGGGAGTGTATACAGGCATGTGGGGGATTACACACTACTCAGTCACATTAGGAGTTGCTATAATGAAATTCACGCATGTTGGATTAGGCTGTGATTTCAATTTTGACTTCTCAGTCTGATGTTCAATCAGCCCTCAATGGGTTGGTGATTTTGGTTACCATTGGCTGTTGTTACATCATTTTGTTCTCAATGAATTAACATTGTTATTCAGTAAAGATTTTCCACTTGAAACTTGTGTGATTTAAGCGTCCCTTATTTTTTTTGATCTACTTGTTTAAGTACTGTATCTTAACATTCCATCACTCCTTTCTTGCCATTTTTATATTGTTGTGTATATGTTTATTTTCAGTATATTTTTGTGATCTCTGTATTTTGAATTGTTGCTTCTTTTCTTTTTTCTAATAGGGATTTTGCTCCCTGCTCGCTTCACTTGCCAACCACTGGGCCTGCACTATCGCCTAGCCTCTTATGCTTCTGCCACTCGTGTATGGGGATGTGAATGTACAATTTAAACAGATTTTTATTTTCATGGGAATTGTTACATATGCATTATAGAACTAACTATTTTACATTACAGTGAGTAATTAACCATATTAAAAAATAGTAAAATGTAATAATTTGAAAGCAAATTTTGTTTTAGGTAGCATTAGAGTTATTCATTGCTTAATACGATTTTGTTCTGTTTGGCTTTGAAATTAACAAGCAAATACTTTTTAAACTTACACTTTTACTGTAAACTTCAGTATAAACAATTTTTTAAATTAAATTTTCGTCAATATCACATTGAATTTTGATTCTGTGTTTGGACTTTCATCGTGACAATGCAATGTATAACTGCCTGTGAATTTCTTTTCTTTCTCTGTTAAATAAAACGACTTTTTCGAATATTTTGCTCTGAGATTTGTTAATTGTCTTTGCAAAAGCTATTCTAGTGGGAAACTGTTAACATTTTAATACGAATGGCATATCAAGATCTCATTTGTTGTCTAATGTTATCCGCGGAAGATTTACTACTTTAACTGTCTTGGATACATCCTTCTTTTACAGTAATTCGTGTGGTGGAAGACTGGACGGTGTTAAGGGTTGTAGATATTCTTTGGGATATTGTAAGTTGATGTTTTCATGTTCTGCATGATCACCACCACCTGTTTCAGAATAGTCTATTGATACGCATTTAACCAATTTGCCATGTAACAGATTGGCCTACAGTGCGTCCGAAAGTATTCATAGCGCATCACTTTTTCCACATTTTGTTATGTTACAGCCTTATTCCAAAATGGATTAAATTCATTTTTTCTCACAATTCTACACACACACCACATGAACGTGAAAAAAGTTTACTCAAGGTTTTTGCAAATTTATTAAAAATAAAAAACTGAGAAATCACATGTACATAAGTATTCACAGCCTTTGCTCAATACTTTGTCGATGCACCTTTGGCAGCAATTACAGCCTCAAGTCTTTTTGAATATGATGCCACAAGCTTGGCACACCTATCCTTGGCCAGTTTCGCTCATTCCTCTTTGCAGCACCTCTCAAGCTCCATCAGGTTGGATGGGAAGCGTCGGTGCACAGCCATTTTAAGATCTCTCCAGAGATGTTCAATCAGATTCAAGTCTGGGCTCTGGCTGGGCCACTCAAGGACATTCACAGAGTTGTCCTGAAGCCACCCTTTGATATCTTGGCTGTGTTCTTAGGATCGTTGTCCTGCTGAAAGTCGCCCCTTATCTGAGGTCAAGAGCACTCTGGAGCAGGTTTTCATCCAGGATGTCTCTGTACATTGCTGCAGTCATCTTTCCCTTTATCCTGACTAGTCTCCCAGTTCCTGCCGCTGAAAACATCCCCACAGCATGATGCTGCCACCACCATGCTTCACTGTAGGGAATGTATTGGCCTGGTGATGAGCGGTGCCTGGTTTCCTCCCAATGTGGCCTGGCATTCAAACCAAAGAGTTCAATCTTTGTCTCATCAGACCAGAGAATTTTGTTTTCGTGTTCTGAGAGTCCTTCAGGTGCCTTTTGGCAAACTCAGGCAGGCTGCCATGTGCCTTTACTAAGGAGTGGCTTTCGTCTGGCCACTCTACCATACAGGCCTGATTGTGGATTGCTGCAGAGATGGTTGTCCTTCTGAAGGTTCTCCTCTCCACAGAGGACCTCTGAGCTCTGACAGAGTGACCATTTGGTTCTTGGTCACCTACTGACTAAGGCCCTTCTCCCCCGATCGCTCAGTTTAGATGGCCGGCCAGCTCTAGGAAGAGTCCTGGTGGTTTTGAACTTCTTCCACTTACTGATGATGGAGGCCACTGTGCTCATTGGGACCTTCAAAGCAGCAGAAATTTTTCTGTAACCTTCCCCAGATTTGTGCCTCGAGACAATCCTGTTTCGGAGGTCTACAGACAATTCCTTTGACTTCATGCTTGGTTTGTGCTCTGACATGAACTGTCAACTGTGGGACCTTATATACACAGGTGAGTGCCTTTCCAAATCATGTCCAATCAACCGAATTTACCACAGGTGGACTCCAATTAAGCTGCAGAAACATCTCAAGGATGATCATTGGAAACAGGATGCACCTGAGCTCAAGTTTGAGCTTCATGGCAAAGGCTGTGAATACTTTTCTACATGTGCTTTCTCAATTTTTTTATTTTTAATAAATTTGCAAAATCTCAAGTAAACCTTTTCACGTTGTCATTATGGGGTGTTGCCTGTAGAATTCTGAGGAAAAATAAATTTAATCCATTTTGAATAAGGCTGTAACATAACAAAATGTGAAAAAGTGATGCTCTGTGAATACTTTCCAGATGCACTGTATGAGAAATCTGAAGGACTCACAAACTACAATGGATGAGATTGAGAGACTTTGTGCATGACTGTCTCAGCAGTTGCAACATTATGGGAGAGTATCAAAGAAAAAGCCACTGTTATAAAGAAATCTTAAATAGAGTTTTCCAGAAGGCACATGGCCAACTCTGATGTCAGCTGGAAGATTCTTTTGTTTGATGAGACCTAAATTGAGCTTTTGGTCATCTGACTAAACATGTTTGAACACTGCACATTATCAAAAACACACATCATGGTGGCAGTATCATGTTGGTGGAATGCATCATAGCAGCAGGACATGGAGAGGGTAAAACTAGTACATGGAAATCTGACAGAAAAATCTGATTCAGTCTGCAGAAAAACTTGTGCCTTGAGAGAAGATTTGTTTCCAGGAAGACAATGACCCCAAGCAAAAGTCAAAGCTACACAGGAATGGCTTAAACGAACAATGTTAATGTCCTGGATTGGTCAAATCAGAGTTCAGGTTTCAATCAATCGAAAACTTTTGTCTGGATCGACAGATGTTGAGCAGTTTTGCAAAGTAGAATGGGAAATATTGAGATGGGTCTAAATCCAGCCTGCAATAGGTATGGCATAGATCACGTAATGGCCACCACATTTTGGAACACCCACAACATCCATCACAAAACACCATCTGAGTCAGATAACCATCCCACAGCCCTAATCTTAACCATAGTACATATAACCTTTGTCACACACATGCACAAATGGGGACAGCCTAAGAGCCTGATGGAGCTCGAAAGATCAAAAGGTGGGGATTGAAACAGAGTATTAATGCCCTTTTCCCTTCCTCAACAAAAAATCAGAAGATTAGCGGTCCTACGTTACATACCGCCCACATGTTAAAGTCCATTCCAGCTACAGAAGATGACTCCAATTCCTGTTCCCAATGATTACTTCACTTCTGGTCTCTTCCTGATGACTTCATTTCTGTCTCCCGATTATGATGTCAGATCTGGCTTCTTCGTTAATCATCACATCCGCCAAGATTTAATTTTTTGTTTGTCAATATATTTACTATTGTGACCATAGTAACCAGCACTTGTAGCCAGTTGATTATAAAATAATCAAGAACTTTATTTTTCACAAATTGACTTTTGTTCTTAAAAATTGCCACTCAAATTTAATGTCAGTTTTTTGTCATGGTCAGGTCCAAGGGAGACCCTATTCACCATTTTGTACTGTTTATTACGTAGACCACAGCAAAATCCTATACTTTTCCTATACTCATCACACTTTCAAGGCTGATTACTACCATCATTTAACACTTCCTCTTTCTTTCACATCTCTAATTTCAGGCAATTAGATAGAATACTAGAACAGGTAGGAGACAAAATACCAATTAATTCATCATATATTATATACTCTATACCCAAAGTATAAGCAGAGTGCAAATGTGAGTGCTGGAAGAATAATACTAATATAAGCTTGATAATAATCAGTTCAATGGTTTCTGGTCCAGCTTGGTGTTTGCTCCCACAAGAACATTGAATGGGTGGAAGAAACAGCCAGCACAGCCTGTCTGATTTTGGCTGCTTATTGATATGTCTCTTCAGAATTGAAAATGGAAGAGCAAAAGAAAGAGAGTGAGAGTATTGTTACCCTGTCTTTATGTTGGTCTAGGAAAAATGAATATCATTTAGCAGCACAATTCCATTCTTCTTTCCAGTCCTGTTCATTCATGAATAAGCTCAGGCAGATTCAGTCCCCATTCCAGCACATGCTTTCCTTCTGGAGGATATGGTGTCATAAATTCTATCTCTTATTAATTATCCTTCCTTTCCAGGCTATGTTAGCCAGTTAATGGCTCACCCGTATTCCCATAGGCTAGCTGACCAGTCAATTTCTGAGATGTTAGCAATACTAATTCTAACCTGTAGTTGAACTGGTGTGCAAAGTATTGTTTTCCTAAGTACATCTTTATTTCACATCATATTACACTGTTCTCACAACACTCAGCATTACCAGTCTTTAACTATCAAGGATGTCTGTCCTGACAACCAGGAGTCTTTCTGACCTTTAAAACTGTTTCTAGAAACCTTTAGGTGGAGTCTGAATAGTGTGGCAGT
>NW_024386253.1:0-4752 GCF_016835505.1 Polypterus senegalus | reverse complement strand
GGACGTGCGTACTTTATTTTGGATATCACTTCTGAGTCCTGACAGAAAAGGAGGAACCGCTGCCTTGTTACGGTCGTCTGGGCTGTCTAAGCCAGAATGGTTTGTCATCAAGTCCTGAATGCGGTGTGCCCATTCATCTACCGTCTCATCTTTCTTTTGTTTGGCAGCTGAAAACGTAGTCGGTGCCCTTTTTATATTTTGCAGTTATTGCAGTTTTCACAGGTTCCCATTGGGCAAGGAAAAGACCCTCATTATTTTGTCCATGAGGCAATGCCTCATTCCACTGCCACTTTACTCCGTTATGCTGCCCATAATTGACAGTAGCCCAAGTAGTGCCCAACTTTCTGCGTAGCACTTGGGTCCACTCGGCTGCACCGGGTTTGTACATATTATCTAGCTGCTGCACCTGTGCCACAAACTTCAACCCACCGATTACCTTACGATCAGGCAATTCGGACACTACGTCTTTCAGCTCTTGAATATCCCAGTTACGGTGTATCATTACAGTAGTGGGGTAAGCATTTTCTGGGGATTGTGTGGAATCGTGTCGGGGGTTAGGGACCTCAATTACAACAACCCTGTGTATTTCTACACAGTATTTTTCTAATGTCCTGTTTCTCATTCATATCTCCAGTTCCTTCCACTGGCCATCTACCTCCACTGTCTTTATTCCACTTCCCACATTTTTTTTTTTTTAAATCTAATCCTGTCTTCTTTTCAATGAGCTTTCTAGGGGACCCGCCTTTCAATCCCGACAGCGCACTAAGAGCCTGGCGATCCCCCAAAACAATCCTTCTAACGTTAGGTTTTTAGGACTCTTGGAGGACTGTTTGACTGGCTTGCTGATTGTTTTTCCCATAGTGAGTGGCAGGATCTCAGCAGAAAGTGACTCAGCCCTCGATAAACCCCATTCCACCCGCCGTCCGCTCCTATTCCCGGATTACAGCTTCAGGTGACTTTGTGTCTGTTTATTCGCATCAGCAGAATCCTACATCAATACGCCCCATGGAGTCTGTATGCGTCAATCTGCCAGGGTATAGTCTCCGTCACCTTAGCAACCCGTTGAAACAAGAGTATGACCAGTTTATACCTCCCGTTTATTTAGACACACATTCTCTAAATACGCCCTTTCACCCCCATTCATCAAATTTTTATAGGAGTGTGCCACTCACCCCTTTCTAATCCATTTCACAGAGATGACTAGCTAACATTCACACTGCGCCGTTTTCCGTAGGGTCCCAAGTCACCTTTCATGAGTCCTTAGAACCCTCCTATGGGTCTGATACAGTATGCTCTCTTATTCTTTATTTTGCATATGCTTTTATTCTTTTTCTTTCTATATTCGTATTACTTCTAGAACACCAGTCAAACTCAAATAACAGGAATCCCCCAATCTACTCACCATGACTCCATCCACCTGCATGGAAATGCCCATCAAGTCGTGCCTCGTATCGGCTAGGAGGAGGTCAGGGACTCCCCACGCAGGAAACGCCCAAGGCAGGCCAATCCTACATTTACCGAAGCTGGACCCGACCCGGCCAGAATCGGCTCCACCACGGTCATCTGGACGATCCTGCACGAGGAGCCGTCTGCCGTCTCCTGCCCCACATTTGGGCGCCAAAACTGTGGACGAAAACTCAGACCCGACAGCAGGTGCGGTTATAAAGCAGCTTTATTTTCAGAGTCACGGTGAGAAGAGTTTCAGAAAAACAGACAATCAAATATACATGACAGCGTCAGGGCTCTTCTGAACCCCGTCTGTTGGGTGGGGTCCAGTTTTATACCCTAAAATGCGTGATTTAATATCAGTATAAAATGCAACAGTCAACACATTTATTATACACAAACCTTGAGCCCCTTTAATGTCCCTTGTAAAACTTGAATTCTTGGCTCCTTTTGTTATGGCGTTCAGATGTAAGCTAAGGGAAAACGTGATAAGGCAGACTCATGTGTGGAATGCTCAGACCTTGAGTCCTTTGCACAAACATTTTTCTGTTTGCTAAAACAAAGCATGCTGTTACTTGGTTTCAGAAAGCTTACTTCTCAGACATGAATTAGTACAAGGGAACGAAGAGAACATTCGTCTTCCACATAGCACAGACGAAAGTGACTGAGGCGGTGTTTGGTGAGGTGCTGCGTGCCTCGAGAGCAAGGGGTGGACTTGGGAGGAGGGTTAGAGTTGACAGGTGGGGCTCTGTCTTGCGTGCGTCTTGCTTGCCATGTCTTGCGTGCGTCTTGCTTGCCATGGACTTAGTGAATTATATATATAGATTTATAATTTTTGTAATAAAAGTATCCATGTATAAGACCCACCTGGGTTTTTAGGCCTACTTCTTAAGAAAAACAATGTGTCCTATATACGGGTATTTAGGTTATATCCAAAAAAGTCCAGGTTATACAGTTAGTTAAGTATAAATACAAGATGGAAATGACACAATATTCTTATCACCCAAACCAGTGGTTGTTAAACTTTTTTTTTCTGGTGACATAATTTGCCTTTTTCTTGTGACTTCATGACCCTCAATCAACGCAGAGCATCATCCAGGGAAGCCAACCCCTATGTAGAATCTCTGTCAATCTTCATCCTTGTGGAAAGTTCCTCTTGCTCGCGATGACCCACCACTAGCAATTCCACAAACCATTCATGACTCTTTCCCATTTAGTACCATTGTGGTTGACAACTCAGCATGACATAAGTTCAGACATCATGACCCATGGTTTAAGAGTCACTGATATAAACCATAGGTTCTTAAACAGTGGTTCACGATGCGTTGCCACAGAGAGTTTAAACAAAATACATTGTTCTGCTACCACCTGTGTCCGTGAGGTGTGAGGAAACTGCTGAAAAATTAAGGTAAAGTTTATTTTAACCTGAAAACAGGAATCACTTTTTAATGCAAAAGCTTCTACTAAAAAATGTCAAATAATTTAAGATGATTTGACAATAAACTACTTCTAGTTGATAATTGCAGCTGCTGGTCTAATAATCTAGAGAATGTCAGATTACACAACTACAAATTACAGGGTATGTCATATTAGACACATGCATGAGGGCGTTCAAGAATATTTTCACATCTCCAAAGTATTGTGAACTCTTTCCTGATTTTGACAGCTAATATGCTGCCTGACGGAGCCGCTGCATTATGAAGGCTCTACAGATGTGGTGAGTTTAGCAGCAGCCTCAACCCTTTGATTCTTTTTTCCCATTCTGTCATAGCATGTAAAACACACAACATCAGACAGATGGAGTCTCTCTTCTATTTTCCAGGTCCAAAACACCCATTTTCCTTATTCCTTATAGCAACATTGTTTGCATTGTGTTTCTAGCTGGGCACTCACTAGTTATCAGCTCTTTTAAAAACAGATGTTTGATTTTTTCGGGATGAGTTGTCAGTGTATGTCAGATTTAATGACCAGTGTCACAGGAGTGCACCACTACAGCCTCTGACTCACTAAGATTATGTAAAAAAATTTTGTGAAAATCACTGGAAAAGTAATGTGATTGGGTCTTTAGTTGAGGCAGAAAACTTCACAACTTTTATAAAGTATTTGAATGAGATCTTTCGTGAATTTAGATATTTGTTAATCAAAAAAGATCAATGGACTGAACGGTCCCTCTGTCTCACTGTGGCACTTAATGTTTTCTTATCTGTATTCATATAATATCATGCTAGAGCACACACCCAATACCCTGTATGTTGTTGCTTTTTCAGTTTTATAACAAGTATAAAATTGCAACAACTGTGTCTAAATACACAGTTTATTAAGATAACCAATCTGAAACTCACTTGGTCTTTTTATTTAATTTCATTTTATTAAGGAAGACCCCTGGTGTGGCAACTCCTTTGTCAAGCAGTGAGTACCTGTGCCTTAATAAGTCCTGCAGTATATCAATATACAAAACTTCACTGATGTTTTGATACTCTTTGAATGAAGAACAATTGATTGTTAAAAAAAAGTTAAGAGAATTATTGTTTACTTACATTTTTAATACAGTTTAAAATAGTCTCTCCCAAAGTCTTTTTGTAACGGAGTTAAGAGATATGATGGCAAGTCACAATGACAGGATAAGTTAAGAAGATGTTGAAGTTAGGAACAAATTTCTCATGAGACCTGGTTAGTTAAAAAGACACATATTTATTTATGTTTTATAGTCCCTCTCATTGTTAATATATTTTATAAATGAAGTAATGTATGGTATTACCATACCAGTTGGGTAGTTAGTGAATTTAAAAATAAATTGTGGTCACAAATGGTGATAGTGAAGAAACCAGTATTTTAGGTAATCCTAAAGCAAATAATAGCCATTTACTACTTTATAACAAACTCTAAAACAATTCTTTGCTTGGTCTTAAATAATGATGAAATTGAATTTCCAGAGAAAATAACACTTTCATTTCCCCCAAAAATTCAAGAAATAAATTATAATCTCAACAAACAAAATACAAAACAGGTATTTAGTTTCTATATGGAATTAATTCCACATTTGTCTGTTACTTGGTGCTTAAATATAAATTTCTACTAAAAAAGAAAATATAGAATAAATCATAGCACGTCTATTTTGTGTAGTCATTTAATTGAGCCATGTGTTGTGGTTGTTCTGGTAGTACAATGTGTAAAAGAGGGGTGATAGGGACCTCTGGAAATGCACTAATTCACAGGGTTTAGCTAACAGAAAGACGAGTGCAGGAGTCACGGTCAGATGACTGGCGATAGGTGACTTTGAATTCCAGTATTTATATTTATTTAACG
>NW_024386252.1:0-8830 GCF_016835505.1 Polypterus senegalus | reverse complement strand
ATTTCTTTTATTCTTGTATGGATATTTGCTTTAACTTTCATTAAATATTTTTAAACGAACTTTGACTGAGAGATTTCTTGACACGCTCTACCTGCTGACTTAGCCTTATGAAACGGGGCTACACTTTAATTAGTACATATGTAAAACATGGCAGTTTAATTTTCTGTTATTTTGTATGTAAGGAATACATTTTTAGTTTTCAAACTAAAACCGTTTAGCTTTTTTGACTATTATCTCTTGTAGATGGACAATCACTCAGTCAATGGTAGATTGATCATGGCAATAGAAGAAAAGATGTGCCTGTACAAAGGCATCTTAAAGAAACTGAGATCTGAAGGTGTAGGAGATTGACAGCCAGCTGCTTATCTCCTTGGCCAAACTCTGTTCTGGATCAGAGATTCATTCATTGTCATTTTCAGAAATAGGACAAAAGATATAAAAATATAATAACAAGAGGGTTTTAGAAGACAGCCATTTGACATTTTCAGAACAAGGACGCAATCAAATCACTGTCACATGTGTGGTGAACAATTGTGTAATTTCCTGATGACATAACTCTAACAACTGAAAGTTGCATCTTAACAAAAGTACTCACAAAATTGGCAGTGCCAAGGAAAAAACAAAATGGTGTTATGATACCCATACATTATAAAGTTACAACATTGACTTATTTGAGGACACATTCTGGAGAAGAAATAAAGTTAAATTCAGATTTTCCATAGATTAAACACTTTCTAAATGACAGAAAAAAGGTATCCAGTGACAAATACATTTTAAAGTTCCTCAGATCATAACAATATGGCTGAGGGACACTCTCTCACTTATAATGACTTACTGGACTGTGGCCTCCAGATTGACTTTGAACCTTTAAAATGCGCATGGTTGCACTTCTCATGTTCTGGGACCGTTCTGTCTTTTAATTGTGAGGTGGTGTTTTATACTCTATTTACCCTGTTAACCATTTTAATTAGAGAGATCAGGAATTCAACGCAGGTGTTGGATTTCCGCCCTCTAGTGTGCTGGGGTACACTTTCTAATTCCTATCAGGCCACACTTCCTTTCTTCCTGTCTGGTTTTGCTGAGACCATTTCTGCCACTATTCCTTCACTGATAGCCTTTACATTGGAAGCAATTGAGGAAGCAGAAAATGCATTAAAATTTAGAATAAAATGAAAAGGACACAATTTCCCTAACACTACCTCAACCACCTTGTTTTCCTTCCTTCTAATTTTCTGAAATGTGTAAATCAATGAAATGTTGGACAAAAGGTGTCATAATGGTACTCATCCACAAGCTTTGTCATGCACTAACTAACCTTTAGAGCTGTAGTGACAACTTCATTAATGGGATGAATACATTTAAGTGAGCTTTTGTCAATCTGGTTGTTTGTGTCGTCATGCTTTAATTGTATGACCTTCAATAATTCAGATTTAATGTATGTGTTGTTGTTATGGCAATAGAGTAAGTATATAACTAATTAAACAGTGGTAATAACTTTTAAGTTCCTTAATTATAGCTGATTTTCTCAGACAACAGTAAGATAGGCATAAAAGCAAAGAAAGGTTGTCTAATTTCAATTTTGAGTCAAATGAAAGATTATGAAACATTCAGCTACATTTTATTCTATGGCAAGTTTATGGTCTTTTGCTTTAGTGTAATCAAAGTTCAACTTCAGTGCTATCCTGACACATTATCATCAACAATCTTCCTCTTAAATTAGTGAAATGTAGTGACCAAGGACTAGTAATCAAATATTATGCATTCAGAACCAAGCTGAATAGCTTTTTTATAGACGGAGCTCCATAATATGAAGCAGAGCTGTCCAAATGGCCTCAAAATAAGTTATTGTAAGTGCACAACTTAATTCCCAGGCAGAGTTCAATTGCCATAAATGATGATCTAGAGTCCACAACAGTTTGAAGCTTTTGTACTCCAGCCATAGTCTGCAATTGCACTGTATTTGTTACCAGCCTCACGGTCTAGGGGAACCTGGGCCAGGTACAATCCACTGTAGCTACAGAGCGATATGGTGCAAAGCATAAAAGAAACAGGCAGTCCAGAGAGTTTAGACCATACTTCTGTTTTGTTTTTATTCTCCTTTACCAGAAATATATATATACTTCAGTTTCTGCATAGATCAACATGGCAATCAGTGAAAACAATGGTGCAAAACCAAATTTCCTCCTCTAGAACAAATAGTGTAAACAATTTACTTTGAACAATGTTATATGTGCAGAGGAAGAGATAGTTCTGTTATCACCACATTGTGTGTGGATGAGATACTTCATCAAAGCAGGTGATAGATAACCATCAACAAAAACCTGGAGCAGAATTTTCTGCCTTTTCTTAAAAACGCTAGTTTATAGCCCATTACACTAAGCAACACACAGAAATGTCATTTTCTTTTAGAATACTGAATCTAGCCCATTACATAGTCGCACATAAGTGCACACAACTGTGCTTCTAGATTGTGGATTCTCAACTAACAGGCAGAAGCATTTGGACAAGTCCATGGTAAGTGCTGCCTGTTCTGCTGGCCTCTGCTTTGAATATTAGTTCTGATACTATAAAGTGATTAGAAGATCTTAATGGCAGTTTGATTGTTTCAGTCTCCATGGAGTGATTTTCAGCATTGGAGAACCCTGTCAGCTAACCAGTCTTGCAGTACAGCAGACCCATAGAGCTGGTGAGCAGAGCCACAGATTAGCACTCAGAGGGCAGCCTTTTGAAATGAAGCAAGTCTCAAATGAAACTGTACACAACAATTTAAATGCTTTTGTCTTTTGTTTTGAAAATGAAATGCATAACTCAAGAGTTGAAATGGTAGTGAATGGAAGTTAGACAATGAGGTATGTTCTGCTTGAATAAAGCATTTTACGTACAGTAGCATTGAAGATAACTGGTCAATGGATAGTACTGATTGGGTGACAGAATAGTGCAGTGGTGAGAGCTCCTGCTTCCCATGTTTTAATGCCTTTTCTTTATGTCACAATAGCAAAATCCTTCGCTGAGAACTATTCTGTATTATTATCTCACTAGAAGCAACCAGTGTTGCATGGGTAAGTAACTTAAGCTTTGGGCAATTTGTCTGTTAGTCTGTTCTGGTGTTTCACTTGTTCTGAGTCACTAGTTGGCACTGTCATTCAAAGTGTAGTTAAAAACAAATACGTGAAAGGTGCCCCCAGGATCAAAATGTTGTGTCAAGACATACCTATGTCTGCTCCTTATCAAATGCTGGAGGTGTAAATGTTGGCAGAGAATTAGTCCAAGGGTGTGACTTTATACAGTGTACCAGACATATAGAGTAAAACTGCACAGGCCAGGACCCACTTATTACTGCACTACTTCTGCCGTGTAGTACGCTGTGAGCTGTGCACATTGAAATAAGTCTCCCTTTGTGCTATCTCATAATGTTCTTCCCAGCACCACAGTATCAGTTACATACCTTCACTCTAATATCATTTTGTAGCTTTTCTCTTTGTGATAATTAACAAAAAGCTCACTCGTGCTGAAACAGTTTAAAATCACCATATAACCTAAAATACATGTCTTTGGGATGCTGCAGGAGACCAAGGTGCCCGGAAAAACATTTAGCATCTTACATCTTATTCATATTATACTATATATTTGCATAGATTATATCATCATTCCACATTCCATTACAAACACCATAGGTACTGTGTATTTCACATTTGATGGCACAGTTTCACATTGTTATTACTGCTGCTCACAGCTTGAGTCTTGGGTTTGAACTTTCAACCAGTTGTGTTCTGTGTGGAGTCTGCATGTTCTCCTGCCTGTCTGATTTATCTTTGGATACTGCAATGTTTCTTCCACATCCTAAAGATGCATGTTAGGATAACTTGCAACTCAAAACTGGCCCTTTATGGAAGCATGCATGAGGCCTGTAGACAGATCAGCACCAAGGCAGGATGTCGAGTATAGACTCCATCCCTCAACTGAGAACTGATTATTAAGTTATTGCTCTTCTTTTAATATTGTAGTCCTACGAAAAGCATCAATCCTTTCACCACATAATCAATCTCACAGTGGGAGGTCCCATAAGACACAGAACTCAGCTTTCACACCCAAAACAGCAAGTGAAAGGATGCCCAGTGAAACAGTATTAGGGGCGACAAAGGAGACTATGTAAATGTCCCAGCTTCATAGAGAGATGCAGGAATATTTTCCAGGTATTTTATATGTTATGTCTGACCTTTAATAATTTTGATTGGCTTTGCTTCCAGACCCAACAATGAAATGTTGTTTCATTTTAAAAGTTATTAAATGCTACTCTAATTTATATTTCAGGGATGGTCAATCTGATCCTGGAGAGCCACAGTAGCTGCAGGCTTTTGTTCCAAATCAGTTGCTTAATTAGAAGTCAATCTTCACCAATAATAGATCTTATTTAATTTATGGCTTGTTAGTGTTTTAACTCCACCATATAAGTTCATTCTTACAGTAAATCATTGATTTTTTTTCCTTTCTAATAATCATGTATCACCCAAGTGATTTTAAGCCTAAAACAGGGAGATGAGTAATGTTTAGTTCATCACTTTCAGTTCCATCTGTACTTAAAACCAGTGAATTATAAATAACTGGGTGGAAATGGAAAGAAACCAAATGCAGTACTCTAGTTCCTTTGTCATTTGCATTTTATTGCTAACATGGAGCAGTTAAAAAATGAATACAACTTTTAAGATTAAAATAAACAACTAAGGGTTCAAAATCTTAATAAGCAAGTCAATTTAAAATGAATAAGAGAAATGTCACTTGAGGAATAAGTGCTTCATCAACTAAATGATTTCTATGAAGCAATTTGGTTAGAACAAAACATCGTATGTCCCTCGGACCGGACATTACTGACCCTGATTTAAAAGGTTTGAGTCTTAAATACAAACAAACTAAATTAGTTAATTAGAGCAGGAAAGTGGTCACTAATTAAGAAAATGGTTAGAGGAAAAACCTGCAGCCACTGTAGCTCTAGCATCGGAATTGCTACCATTGTTATATTTCCTTTTCTCCTCTTCTCATGGCTTGAAATATAGCTGACAATCTTCACTCTGTACAACTTTAACCTCCTGACTTAAAGTTTTCTACCTTAATCAAACCTATGTTTCTATAAGATTTATTTAATCGCATTCATTTTTATTCATATAAAGATTAGCTGGTATGGCTCTCCTGAAATTTAGACATTCCACACAAGTGTTTCATACTTGTTAATAGTAACCCATTCACTGATATCACCAGCTACTGAATTCTTGGTCCTAAACAGTGCTTACCTTCTTTCATTTACTTGGTACCACCTCTTCATTATGTCCCACCTTACCAGACAAAATGTATTATAATGAATAGTATACGATATCTCTTGAATTCAGCAGATATAAAATTCTCATTACCATTATCACTGTCCAAGGTACCTTCAAACTTTCTAAACATTTCCAGTGTTTGTATCTTGCTTTTTCATGATAATTAATAGTTTTATTTTCTTATAATAAAGGTGGTTATAGGTAATATTTGTTGATTCTTTGATTGTTTTAAATTTGGAAACCATACTATATTTTTTGCATGCTGTTAAACAAATCTCTAGCTTTTATAAATTTTGTTTTTCGCATTCTTTTTTCCCTTTTGTTATTGTATGACCCAGGTATGTCATTTTCTAACTTGCTGTAATGTTTTATTCATTAATCTTAATCTTGGTCCTTGAACTACCTCAGTTCCTTTTCCAAGCATAGTGTTGTCTTTTTACATTTATTTTATATCAAATGATTTCTCCACTTATTTTATCATTTAAAATCTCCTGATTTTGCTTCTGCCATCAAAAGTGTCATCAGATATCACAACTTATTAGGAATCATTCCATTGATGATTAGTTTTTGGGATTATCAATGAACTGGAGATGTTTATAGAATATATAATAAATAGACACATGAAAGATCATGCCCCTCCTAACTCATCTATTAAAACCGATTTGTAACAAACCCTTTTTTGTTTATTTCGCCTTTTCGTATAATATCTTGTATTGGGAATTTGTTATTTTTGATACCCTTGGGTCAGAGCGCAGGGTCAGAATTGTACAGCGCCCCTGGGGCAAAAGGTTAAGGGCCTTGCTCAAGGCCTGGAGAGTAGGATCTCATTTGGCAGTGACGGATTCAACCGCAACCTTTGGGATACCAGGCAGATCCTTTGAATAAAAGCATTATGATTCCAATAAATTTACAAACTAATCTTAAATCTTTGAATCAGTATAATTTTGTCATATTTAAGATGATCAAAAGGGTTTTTCAAAACATTAAACAAATATACAAAATCTTACCAGTTAAGGGATCTATTATTGCTCTAGATGAAGATACCTTTCCTCTTTTTTTTCACACAGTCCTTTACTGCTTTAAAAATCTAGTTGAACACTAAAGTCTACTATCAAGATCTTGTTCTCCCTATTCTTCATTCTACCCACCGTCCAAACGGCCCCGGTTCACTTCAATGCATTCCCTTCACTCGGGCCATCTTGGGGGTAGTTGATTCCAATTCTTCATTTCATCTTCTGCATTTTAATGTCACTTTCAGATCCTGCCCTTGTCTTCATTCCACGCCTCAGTTTCTAGCCTTCATTTCATGCTTTCACTTTTTCATAACTTTACGCACTCTTCCTAATCTTCCCGCACCCCTGAATTTTAAGCCTTCATTTTTGGCCGTCACTTTCTTGCTCTTTCATGACACTTATATTTTCATTTGTCAATTCGCCCCCCTCCATTTTCTTTTCTTTTTACATCTTTACTTTACTCTGAGACCACCGCGGAAACGTGTCTCTTCCATCTATCTTATCCTCAATCTCACATGAACTCAGTGTCATTCGCCTTCTCTTCTTCTTTCTTGATCTTTCACCTGTACCTACCCCTTAACCGCTTCCATTAGGGTCCGCAGGTCATTTTGGAATATTGAGTAATCCTGATACGTGGGAGTGGGCAGCCTCCCCTGTCAACTACTGCTTTGCTATTCAGCTGGGGGATGGAGTGCAATGCACGAGCAGACAGTTCTTCAGATCATTACCCTTACAGGTGCAACAAAGGCCATTCTTCCAACTAGAGAGTGTTGTGATGTTTTAATGTTTCTCTCAAAGTCTCTCTTAGCCCTCACAAAGCCAGGCTTCCAACTGGCAAACATTAGCTCAACAAATGGTTTTGGGGTGGCAGGTGTGAAGATGTTTTCTGTTCCCATTGCCCAAAGTATGGCTGTTTGAAGTGGCTTTGTGTCAGAAGCCTTTTGTACCACAAGGCCCTATTGGCTCTAGGGTTGGACAGAAAACCCCTTTAAAATTTGCCTGCTTTACCCAGCTCCCCTCTGCTCACAAAACTGATGCATGAACTGAAAAGGGTAACAAAATGAAGAGACAGCTCGGGAGCCTATATTCAGACAGGCATGCCTGTTCCGAAAGCTGACCAAAAGATGCCTTTTAAATTGAGACATTTTTAAGTAATACAGTCTGTGTCCAACTGAAACTCACATCACTATTTATCAGGTTGTATGGTTGCCAATATTTAAATGTATTTGAATTGTTATTATGAATATTATCAATAATCATTATTTAAAGTGTAACTTAACTCCTGTTTGTCTTTTACTACACCTAATTGCCCGAGGTTATAGATGTAGAAGGAAGGTGGGGAAGTTATATAGTATAGTACTTATAAAAGAGGTAAGTCTGTGGGATTTGAAGCATTTTGACAAAGGCTACAAATTAATAATAAGGGGAAAATAAAGCAATATATTACTCTACTTAGACAAAACAAGAGAAACCAATTGAATTATTGAACAATTCTCACCATAGCTGCCAGGTGCCCAAAACATGTGTTGTGTCATTGTGCAATATATGAATCGATATGTAAAGGAAAAAGACAAGAAGAAAAAGTAAATAAATAAAAAAAAAACTGAATAAATTTAACATTTTTCCCTTGGGCTTATGGAATGATGTCAGCAGCACTGCTTCTCTCTCTCTCTCTCTCTCTCTCTCTCTCTGCATTTTTGCTTGCGCTTCTAATCTCTGTAGAAACCCCTCTGTAAGCATGTGCCTTTTTAAATGAGTTTTTAAGAAGGAAAGGGGCATTAGCAAACGAACCCTTTTTAAAACCCAACCCAAAAAAAAACTTGCAGGAGTTCATGCTAATAGCCTTTCAGCCAGATCGGTAAAATTTTTAAAGAGTTTTTAAAAAGGGGGAAAAAAAGGAAATTTGAAAATTGAGAAAAATAAATTGCAACTAATCCCATGAAAACTCCATCTGTAAACGCTTTTATGAGTTTCAAGGGAAAAAAAAAACATTTTAAAAAAGAAAAGTAAATTAAAAAAATTTACCCATGAACTGAAAATTAACTTTTTAAAATCGAATACAAAACCACCAAGAAAAAATCCCCCATGAGTTTGTTCTGGGCCAAGGTTTTCCTTTTGGTGTTTTCTCTTGGATTTTTGGGGGTTTTTTGTGTTTTTTTGTGTTTAGGGTTTGGAGAAAAACCCCCATGCAGCCATTCCAAAGAAAGTTCTTTTGGGCCCAACCCTTCGTGTTTGCCCCACATTACTGGAGTCTGGTTTTATTTAATATTTGGTTGAAAACACAGGGTGCTCAAATTTAAATGAGTAAACTGGAAACAGTTTTTCCAATTTTTGTAATTTTTTTTTATCATTTCAATTTCTTCAAAAATTTCTTCTCACCATTTCACTTGTTGAAGCATAGTTAACGCAAAAGCACCAATGGATAAAAGAGAGTGCAGGAGGGATGATGTCACTGAGAAAATGAACAGGGCCTTGGCCCCCGGGCCCCCCCCCCCCCGCCCGCTT
>NW_024386251.1:0-1422 GCF_016835505.1 Polypterus senegalus | reverse complement strand
ATTTACGCCACGCCCCATATCTCTTACCATAAATACTCAGTCTGTCAACGTATCCAGACGAAGGATCAGACCATTTCAGAATTCGTTGAAGCTTTTTAAAGCTCTCTGTATATCGTCGGCTTCGGACTCTGAAATGACGGAGGTCGGCGTAACATCCTCGGGGTTTCCGCCAAAGACTCCGGCTTCAAGACCAGAATCTTACCAGTTCTATAACTCTGTCCGGATGGATTGCATTCAGGACCGCCAAGAATCTGACCCGCGTTATTTTAGTATACGGCATGATTACACTCTCTGGTCAAGAGACCTTGAGACAGACACCGGATTCCAGTCTCCTTGGTCGAGTAGGGCCTCACCCGTCACAGCCAATGGTGATCAGCCGGACACTGTCTCCGTTAATGGCGATCAGACGGACACCTCACCTAGCTCCAGGGCAGTCTTGGGTGCACAAACAAGTTCCGCAGGAACCAATGTCGATCGGACTTTCTGAGACAAATATAGATTGCCCCGATGGTGTACTGCCTGAAACCTGGAAAAAGGCCCTGCAGCTTGTTAAAGGTCTGATGACGTCTCTGCTGGACATTGTCTACTACGACCAGAAAAAAGAATACCCGGGGCTACAGGACTTGGTGATAGCTGAGATTATAAGATTTCACCGAGGTATAAAAATGGCCCCTGCCGAGGTGAATAGTTCCAATTCTTGGAAAGTCTTTAAAAACTTATACGGCCTAACTAAAACCAAAAGAAATATAAATTCAAAGTTGGCGATACGGTCAGAGTGTCAAAATCCCGGAATCCTTTTACCAAGGGTTACGAACTAACATTTTCAGTCAAGGTATTTACCGTTTCTGAATTAGTCCCCAGGAATCCGCCCGTCTACAAACTCAAGGACTATGACGGAGAAGACATTATAGGCTCCTTTTATGACGCAGAGTTACAAAAGATTTGAGGTACGTACATCTTCAGGACTGAATAGATTTTGGCGAAAAAATATACGTAGAAAAAAGCCTATTTTGGTGAAATGGCTTGGTTGGCCAGAAAAGTTTAACAGTTGGTTCCCTGAAAGATACACGCAAGACGTTAAATACTGAGAATCAAAAATAGTATTTCATTCACGGTCTGTTCACAATGGAGAGAAAAAGCTTTTATGTTGTACTACCCAGCAATTCTTCCCAGGATGTTTTCCCTAATACCATCGCCGAATTTACCGTCAAATTAGCTGCCCCAATCGACCTACAGGGCCCCTGGGAAGTTGGATTGGCTGAAATTCAGTATCCGCACACCTGGAACACCCTAGACAAACCGGATAATGACTTTATGTTGGTGAATCCGCTAATAGCTAAATTTTATACTATTCCCGCAGGCTATTACTCTACCGTCGAAAGTGGCCGACAAGATGAATGAAGTGGTAATGAAAGATTCAAA
>NW_024386250.1:0-4929 GCF_016835505.1 Polypterus senegalus | reverse complement strand
GTTTTTTGAATTTAAAATTGCGTTGTCCTTCATACTGATCCCTCTTCGGCTCTTCGCCCGCCACCCATTTAAGACCCCTGTTACCGTTCCACCTCGGATGGATGGATTGATGGATGGATGGATGGATGGATAGATAGACAGAGATCTCGCCAGCTCATCGACGGGGGCCTGCAACTTTCAAAGGGGGGCATCTTCCAGAAAAAACCCGCAACCTCGACCCTTCAACGTGCAACCCCACAGTGGCAAAAAGGGAGGGCAAGCACCGCTCAAGTCTAAACGTCCCCGCGCTCCCCCCAGATCCTCGGGGGGCCCCTGGGCGCAGTTTTCCCCGGGGGGTGCTCTGCTGGTGTGGCGCCCCGCGACTTCCCCCGGCTCGGAGCGCGGGGTCGCCTTTTTTCCAGCTTTGCCTCCGCCTCCTGTCTGCCGCCGCCCCTGTCTTTGCTTTTGGGGCGGTGTTTCATTCAGCATCCCGCCCAGTCCTACCCCTCCTGTTTTTCCCCAGCCAATAAGCTCCAGCGGGGGTGGCTGGTTTATAAAGGGGGGCACCGGGGGGTTCGTAAAACCTGCTAATCAAGGTGGTGAGGGGGGCCCCCAACACCCGTCCAGGCACACGGGCGCTGGGCGGGTTAGCCCCGGCAGGCCTCGGGGCCCAAAGAACCCCGGGATTGAGCCAAGGGGGCCCGGGGAAGGACGAGGACTGTGCTGGGGAAACCTCCGCCCCCCGGCGAAAGCGAGGAAGTGGGAGGATGGCGCCGGGTGTACAACTCATACTTACCTGGCGGGGATACCATGATCACTAAGGTGGTTCTCCCAGGGGTTCATCCAGCACCGGGTGTGTGACCCCTCATTTCCCCAAATGGGGGAAAACCGCTGCAAAATTTTTGGGTGGGGGGACGCTTTTTCCCCCTGAACCCTTTTAAAAAACAGACTGAAAACATGCTTTAAATTTATGGAAGTGGTGCTTGGGGGTTGAAAAAGGAGCCTGTAGACAACGGCTCTGGGAGTTTTGCAATAAATAAAAAGTTCCAAAATTCAATCAATCAATCTTCTGTCTGTCCTTTTTATTTATTTATTTTAAGGCCCCCCGCCCAATAGAAAAAATAATAAAAATAATATTAATTTAAATTAATTCAATGTATGTATTTATCAAAAACCCCCCACACACATAATAAAATAATAATATAAATAACTTTCTTATTTTAGTGCCTCTTTACGATTTTAAGCCGTTTTCCCTTTGCTCCCAAGAGCCCAGTTTCTGCACAGGTGGAAGGAGGAAAAAAAGACGAGGTAAAGGGGGGATTTGGGCAGAAAGGAAAAAGCTTACAGCCCGGTTTTCCCCAGTAAACAGGGCCCTTTTTCTCCCCCCCAAAATGCAACGGAACCCCTTTTTTCGCACACGTATGTTTTTTTTTTCACCCTTTCCCCCTGTCTGTTTCATTTTTTTTTTTTTGCCATTCTTTGAAATTTTTCGAATGTTTTTTGAATTAGAATGTGTTGTCCTTCATACTGATCCCTTCTGTCGGCTCTCTCGCCTCGCCACCCATTTAAGACTCCTGTTACCGTCCACCTCATGGATGGATGGATTGATGGATGGATGGAT
Source organism: Polypterus senegalus (assembly GCF_016835505.1). Classification (NCBI taxonomy): domain Eukaryota; kingdom Metazoa; phylum Chordata; class Cladistia; order Polypteriformes; family Polypteridae; genus Polypterus; species Polypterus senegalus. The sequence continues at coordinate 3,329 of NW_024386250.1, read as the reverse complement.
GGATGGATAGATAGACAGAGAGATCTCGCCCAGCTCATCAGACGGGAGCCTGCAACTTTACAAAGGGGGCATCTTCCAGAAAGAACCAGGCAACCTCGTATCCTTGCTAAGGGCAATCCCACAGTGGCATCAAAGGGAGGGCAAGCAACCGCTCAAGTCTCGAACGGTCCCCGCGCTGCCCCTCCCCGGCGGCCTCGGGCGCAGGTCTTCGAGGTGCCTGCTGCCGGGCGACGCCCACGCCGAGGGCTTCCCTTCGGTCTCCGGAGCAGGGTCGCCTTCCTTTCGCATGTTGCCTCCTGCCCCCGGGTCTGCCGCCGCCGCCTGTCTTTGCTGTTGGGCGGTTGTTTCTCATTCAGCATCCCGCCCAGTCCTACCCTCCTGTTTCTCTTCCAGCCAATAAGCTCCAGCGATGGGTGGCTGGTTTGCATAAGAGCGAGGTGCACCTGAGGTTAGTGAAACCTGTCTAATCAAGGTGGTGAGGCCCGGGGCAACCCAACATCCGGGTCACGGCACACGGGCGCCCGGGCAGCAGCTAGTCCCGACGCGCCTCCGAGGCCAAAGAAGCCCAAGGATCCCGGAGCCGGAGGAGGCGGGACCGAGGACTGTGCTGGGGAAAACCTCCCCGCCGAGGAGGAAGCCGAGGAAGTGGGAGGATGAGCGCCGGGCTGTACAACTCATACTTACCTGGCAGGGAGATACCATGATCACTAAGGTGGTTCTCCCAGGGCGAGGCTCATCCATTGCACTGGGTGTTGACCCGCGATTTCCCAAATGGGGGAAACTCACTGCATAATTTGTGGTAGTGGGGATCGCTCGGCCCCTGATAGTCCTGGTTCAAAAACAGACTGAAAACATGCGTTTCAACTTATGGAAGTGGTGTTTGGGCAAAGGAAGCAGGAGCCTGTGAGACAACGGCTCTGGGAGCTTTAAGCAAAATAAAGAAGTTCCAAAAATCAATCAATCAATCTGTCTGTCTGTCCATTTATTTATTTATTTTAAGGACCCCCAATAGAAAAATTATAAAAAAAATAATATTAATTTAAATTAACTAATCAATGTATGTATTTATCTTAAGGACCCCCACACACATAATAAAATAATAATAAAAATAATCATTCATTATTTTTAGTGCCTCTTTACTGATTTTAAGCCGCTTTCCTTGCTGCCAAGAGCCCAGCTTCTGACACGGTGGAAGGAGGAAAAGAAAAGACGAGGTGAAGGGGACTCCTGCTGGCAGAAAGGCAAAGCCAGCACCGTATTCCCAGTAAACGGGGGCTGCCCTTTTCTCCCCCCAAATATGCAACTTTGGAAGCCCTCTTTCTGAACGACAGCCGATTTTTTTTTTTTTTTTTCACTCCTTCCCGTCTGTCTTCATTTTTTTTTTTGCCATTCTTTTTAAATTTTTCGGAATGTCTTTTGAATTAGAATGCACGTTGTCCTTCATGCTGATCCCTTCTGTCGGTCTTTGCCTCGCCACCCATTTAAGACCCTGTTACCCGCTCCACCTCATGGACGGATGGATGGATGGATGGATGGAACATAGATAGACAGATAGATCTCGTCCAGCTCTTCAGACGGGGCTCAACTTACAAAGGGGGGCATGCAGAAAGGACCAGCAACCTCGTGTCCTGTAACGGCAATCCCACAGTGGCATGGGCAAACGGAATATCGGCAGTTTCTTTGCAGCCTTTGTCGATTTTTCACAAAGCATTGACTCAGTTGTTCGAGCTTCCCCGTGGGAGTTCCTGAGACTTAGTGGATTCCCTGAAGTTGCTGGATATCATGGCCAGCCCGTGCACTGGTACTGTGAGTGGGTGGAGACAGAACCTCTGTTTTTCCCGTTGATTCTGTGGTTTTGTAGGTGTGTTCTTCCCTACTTTGTTAGTGCTTGTATGGACTGGGTGTTTGCAGGGTCATGGGGTTCAGGCTGGGGATCTGTTGAGAAGGATTCATGAATATTGACTTTGCTGATGATGCTGTGATTGTCGTGGAGTCAATGGAGGCTCTGATCAGGGTGCTCAAGAGACTGAGGAGGAGTCTGAGTGTCTGGCAGGAGGTCCGGGATGAAACCAAACAGCCAGGCCTTTAATGACCTCTTGGGCACAGATATCAGCAGTGTGTCTGTTTACGGAGAGTGTGTTGACCTTGTGAGTGGTTTATTCCCTTTGGCGGTGAATTCATGCCCCCGTGACTCTTCCATGAAGCAGTAGACAGATGGGGAGAGCTTGGTGGTTCATGAGGTCACTGGAAGTGTGTGGCGCTCCCAATATCTCAAAAAGAACGAAGGCCCAAGTCTTTAGAGTCCTGGTGCCCTTTCTTGCTATATTTTTGGAGAATGGATGCTCCCCAGTGACCTGAGATGAAGACTGACCTTTGGTACTGTGCCCTTCGAGAATCCTTGGAAAGCTTGGTTTTTTGTGTTCCTCATGGAACCGTTGGGGAAATGGAAGGAAAACCACTAGGAAGAATAAGGTTGTCAAATGTTGTGAAAGTATTGGGGTTAAGAACAGAGAGGATGGAGGGGAAAAAAATGGGAAAAAGATAACCAAAAAAAAAAAAGGATTTGGAGGTTAACGAACTTATCAATAGAAGGGGAAAATATTGCTGATGAAGGCAGTAATCCCAAAAATATCGATTTAGCAAATGTGTTTTCCACCAAAGAAAATAGTGAAGAATTATAAGAAAGTGTTTTGTGTTCTTATAGGGTTCATAATGTGAAAAATTGGCAAGAAGGAAGGTAATGAAAATGGAGGAAAGAGGTTCAATATAGAAAGGGGGTTGACTTTAAGACACACAGCAACTGTTGTTATATGACATTATAAAAATTTGGGAAGTAGGGGTATGATCGATATCTGCTAGGAACAGAATTCAGCAAAAAGAGCCCAATTAAATAAGGGGGAACCGATGCCATCTGCAGGGCAAGTGCAGGAGGACTTTGGGCACGACATGAAAATACAAGAGGGGCTTAAAATATTAGGATCCATTTGGGGAGGAGAAAGGGGAAAAAGAGATGGAAGGAGATGGGAAAGTTATACAAGCTCACAAGTCTCTAGGACTAGGAGATAACATGAGGGCAAAATTTTGCTAATTAGTCAAAATTGCCCAGGCTCTTTTTCTGGCAACAGTTTTACGGACAAAATATATTCTAAGGAAAATCGAAAAACAATGTTTTTTTTTTTTTGGGAGGTCTACAGATGAGAAGGTCCAAGACAGAAATAAGAAACAAAAGGAAAGGGGAAAGGTTTGGACTTAAGGATCTTGTTAAGGAAACGCCGTTTAAAATCCTTGTTACAGAGCGGAAAGGAGGCAGGATTAGCTGATGGTACAGA
>NW_024386249.1:0-1423 GCF_016835505.1 Polypterus senegalus | reverse complement strand
GACTTGGTTGTCACCCAACGGCCAGGACGCACACGCTGGGGAATCTACCACCAAATCTCCCGACTCCCGCTGCCTTTCCGGTCTTCTGAGGCCAGTCGCCCTTCACTGGTCACTCCCGCTACTTGATCACTCAGCAGGAGCGACTTCTACTACGACTCCTGGGTGTCGGCCTAACACCGAGGCTTCCACACAGCTGCTTGCGAGCGCTCATTCGCTCGCTCGCCCACTCGCATCGTGTCTCTCTTTCTCCTGCACTGACTTGCTCGCTCACTTCCTGTAACCTTCGTCCTTTCTCCCTTTCCATTTTGTTCTTTTTACTCACCGTTTGTAACTGACTCGCGCTTCTATATATTGGGGGGTGGGGGGTCATAGTAGCTGCAGCACATTAGCCACAGGAACAATCACGGATGTGGGCAGTCCCTCACCTGTGCACTAGGTGAGAAACGCCCACACCGCAGATCGCCCTGAGATCACGCTACAGCCACCACGCCCCCTCACTAAGCCGCCGCGAGCGCGGTGATTATTTATTTAAAAACTAAAACGGCCTTTGCTAAGAGAGCTGTGGACCCGCTATACCACATTCCACCCCCCATAAGACTCCAGTTGCATGGGAAGGCTCCACACCACTGCCAACCCAATGGAACTGGAGCTCAGGTCCACAGCTCTACACTGCACAAAAACCAATAAAAGCACTAAAACAAAACCCCACAATAAAATCAACCCAAGCCCCTTCATAAAAACAGGACATTAAAAGAATAAGAACTTTAAAGGACCAGCCACTCAAAGGTCTTCATGATATGAGATGTAAGTGCCACTGGTCTGTAGTCATAAGTTGAAGAGTTGACTGACTTGTTTGTAACTGGAACATTTCAGGATGTTTTACATGACAGCTGCACTTTCTGGAGCCCTAAGGGCAGACTTAACAGATGACAGGAAACACCACAAAGTAGTTAATAATTGAACAGACAGCACACATGAGCTGGCATCCCTGCTGCGATTGGCCCCACTCCTTTAACCGTCCAGGAGGCCAATACATTGGTGAAATTAGTGGGAGGCTCCATATCAAGGCTGTGTGCTCTTCCAACCCACTAGATGGCAGTATCCCTGGACTTCACTACCTATTCGGATACATGCAGGGTATGCTGGGACAGCCCTTGTTGGGTGCTGCAATGGGGCACTTTATAGGCGTATATTATAGGCAATGCCCTGGCACCGAAAGTAGTACTGGGTTTCCAGTAAAAGGAACCACACAACCATATCCAGGTAGGGCAGTACAGGGAAAGGACACATGCAACACTGACCTAGGAAGAGTCAAAGAAGAAGAGAGAAATATATTCATGTGCTGAAGAAGTCTGTCAAAAGTATTCTATTGAATAAAAAGTTTGAGTTTTGAACCAGGGTGCATTTGTCTGTGGTGTATGGG
>NW_024386248.1:0-9014 GCF_016835505.1 Polypterus senegalus | reverse complement strand
TCTTCAGACGAGGCATATCTATATATATTAATTCACTAAGGCAAGACACCCATGGAAAGCACGCCGGAAGGGGCGTGGATTCACTAAGCCGCCAACAAGTAAGACGCCCATGGCGCACGCAGGAAGGAGCCATGCCCTCCAACTCTAAGACCATTGGATATGACGAAAACTCGCAGAACCACGCCCACCAACTCGTACGCGAAGACACAGGAAAACCAGCGTTATTTATTTTCTTCTGTCGTAGAGTCCACATGCAACTCTGAGCCACGTTGACTGTTCATAGAGGCATGTTTCTCGCGGAAGTGAATCGCTATATGCAGCGTGTAAAACAGTTTGCGAGGGGTATCCCATGGGATCCTTAAAACAATCCTTTAAAACTGAGGTTAAAACACAATGAAGGAAGCAGTCTTTAAAAACCAATAAGCCCTGTGCCTCTGTTTCATTACTGTCTCACCTGCTTCACCCTGCAACAGTCGAGACGCTCTCTCAGCAGCTGACCTTCTCTGTGCCTGACCGGTTCACACAGAGGCAGCGCAAGAGAAAGCCGCGCACACACACAGGCAGCACCAGAGACAGACAGAGGCACACACACAGGCAGCTGGTGGGGCGGCTCTCCATGAGTTTAACTTGCGAGCGGACACATTACCAGACGGTGCATATGCTTCGAGAACGAGGATGGACGCGGCTTGCGACCGGGCACATGACCAGGCAGTGTGTATGCTTCGAGTGCAAGGGTGGACGCGACAGGACCATATAGGAAAAATCATGTCGCGGATGTGAATCGCTGTATGCAGTTTGTAAAACAGTTTGTCGCAGATGTGAATCGCTGTATGCGGTGTGTAGAACAGTTTCCGAGGGGTGTCCCTGTGTCTTTCCAGAAGTGTTCAACCATCAATAAGTAGTTATGCGGCGTTTGTTATGCCGCGGGTTCACTATTCTGTTGTATTTTTCTCTCTCCAGAGTTCCATCTTTTCATTCACTTACTGTTGTATTCTCACACCAACCCGTTTTAGACAACCGTGTCTTTCCAGAAGTGTTTAGCATTCAATAAATAATTATGCATGAGATTGAGCGTGTGTCTACCCGGCGCAGAGAGGTGTGGGTAAGCCGTTGAACCCCATTCGGGCTGCAAACCGTGGAATTCCCACTAGGTGCGACTCATACGCTCTCACTGATTACGTCCCTACCCTTTGTACACACCCCCCTCCAACCTTGCTACTACCGTGGTCGGGTGTTTTGGTGGATTATATATAGAAAAGCAGCCAAAACCGCACAGAGCAATAAAAAGTCTACGTTAGTCACAGGTGCATCTGGACTGTGCAAAGACGACAACGACTCAAGTGACGAGTTGGAGTTGGTCACATGAGCAGGCAGTGCATACTGAACGAGAAATCAGCAGACTAGCATGATGGAGGGAGCGGAATAGACGTCCTTCTCCTCTCCTCCCGTTCCACCCTCCGCGCCTGAGCTCTGTCCAGCCCCATCCCTCTGTCTGACAGGAGAAGGCGCGATGCCGGTCCGCTAGTTTTCAGTCACGGACGATTGTGTGTTGGTTTGTTCCGTGCATTGTTACAATGTTGCTTTTCTTGCTGATTTATTACATTACCGATTTTTCAAATGTTAATTTTCTCCCTGTGCTTAAAAATCGTTAAAAACCGGCACGGGTTGGCTAGTTTACTATAAAATTCTATCATGGTTTCACAACACTTAATTGTTGCATGCACCTGATTGGCTGGCTGTCAATATGATGGAGGAATTTTGCTCAAACTCTTTAATCTATTTTTACCCAAATAATAAAGTTATTTGATGTTGTATGAGGTATCTGCATATCTTCCTTTCCAAGATTGTAAACGAAATTGCTCTCCCAGGTGTCCATCCAAACAGTAATCAATAGCCTGAGGTATCAGCAAATCTTCCTTTCCCAGGGTGTTAAACAAATTTAGCACTATGTTGTAAACAGCTGTTATAAAAGTGAGGTACAAGGGAGGAAGATATGCTTTTGATATTATAATACCTATACAAGTGTCCTGAATCTGAATTCATCTTGTTGGGAGTGAGCAAAATGTAATAAAAATAGAGAATAATTTGTAGATTTTATACACCATAGCAGAAGCTAAGTATTGTTATTGTTTATTATACCCTGTACCATGTAAGTCAGTGGCAACTGAAGTAATATTTTGTAATAATATAGTTACAGGATGTTGTTCTTTAGATATAGAGTACAGTTAATAAGAGGGCTTTATAAATTCCACTATTACAATCTTCAGTCTAGGATTTGAACCCAGAATATTGAAACTGTGAGGCACTAACCCTCAGGCTGCCTTTATACTATTTTGTTTATGTAAATATCCAAAGGTTTAATTAAACTCAGAATACTCAAAATACAAGCTACTTTCTTCCGTGAAGACAGGGAGAAATCAGAAGCTGCTGCAACAAAGCAGAGGTTGAAAAGCCGGAGAGCGCATGTAAAACAGCTAATGGATACAATTAAAGTTAACAGCTTGTTTTACTCTTGTAATTTTAACAAAGTTTAACCCAGATTTATTTAAAATATTTTGCAATTTATTCAGTATTTATATTGGTTATTAATTCTAGCAAATTTAATTAGATCACCTTAACTGAAAAAAATTACTTTGAAAAATCCACTTATTCATTTTGTTAATGACTTTTAAAAGAACAAAGTTTGCAAGGAGCTGGGTGAACGAAAGCTTGAAAGGATTTCCTGCCAAGATTACTAAATAGGTACAGTACATGAAGTATTTCCCGATTATGGCATACTTTAAATGCACAAATTGATATAACTGTTGGATAACAGGATGTTTGTAATGTTAATTGCATGCGGACATGGAAAGGGAGCGCATATTTTTTGCGCATGAGTGAGAACAGCGTGCACTTTCGGTTGTTGTGTTTTTCTAGACTTGGAAAATAAAGAGCATTCTAACAAGTGAGAAACGGTGTACTTTGTAGACACAACAATAAAATTTAGATGCTTTCTAACTGGTTTAAACGTAGTACAAGTGAATTATCAAGAGTTACTGTAAGTGCTACAAATATGGACAAAAGACGTATAATTACCTGCCAAAAGTAAAGAGAGGCACTGAAATCTGCAAACTAACCTACCAAACCTTTTCGAGCAATGCAACACTCTACACAGCTCAGTGCACAAAAGACTTCTACTATAACACTGTCAGAGGAAACCAGCTTTCTGAGAGCAGTAACACATTTAACAATGAAACTTTGTAACGGTTGTCATTTGTATTTGATGTCAGTTGGGGCTGAGCCAATGGTTGACAATAACGTCCATGTAAAATAGATATTGTTGATTGGCTCCAATCATTGCAGAATTTTGCTCCAAGCTGTGCTTAATATTGTTAGTTTTCAAGTTTATTGTTATGTTTACAGTACGTAGCACAATGAAATTCTTACTTTCATGCATCTTCAGAACAGTATATATAAAAGTATATACATTATACAAAATAGTATTTGCAAGTATATACATAAACGCACACACTGTTTGCTTTTTTAAAATATTTGTTCTTGTTATTGACTGTCCCCAAATCTACTTATGTAAGTATTACTGGCCCTGTACCTTTACAAAAGTGTCTGTACAAGACAGGTGAGGTCTTCAATTAGTCACCTTATCTTCCTAAGGAACTAAATGGTACGTACAGTCATTTGAAAAAGTAAGTATACCCCATGGAAACTCTTGACGTTTTCTACATATTTGAACATGCAAACAGTAGATCTTCATGCAAACTGTACCTAGCGATAAAGGTGATATACTTGAAAAAAACACAAGAAAAATGTACCTTTTAAGTTATTTATTTAACAGAAATATCTGTAGATGTAATCATCTACTGTGGATTTGCTGGGGAAAAAAGTATGCAAACCCTTGATTTCAGAACTTGATATTGCCCCTATTAGTAGGGATGACTTCTTGTAGGCATTTTGCATAACTGCTCAACTGTTTTTATGACATCAACTCAGTGACCATCAATTTCTTCTTTTTGGACCCAGTCCTTAGTGGATTTGCTAGTGTGCTTCAGATCATCATTGTACTGAAGGGTCCAGTGGCGTTTCAAATTCAACTTTCGAATAGAAGGCCTCACAATCTACTGAAGCATACTTTGATGTGAGCCAGAATTCACAGTTGACTTGATGAAGTTGCCCAGGCCCTGAGTCAGCAAAGTGACTCCAAACAATAACATTTTCAGAAACATGCGTCACAGATAGCTTGAGGTTCTTCTCCAAAACTGGTGTCTTCAGTTTATACTTATTCAACTTCGGAAAGTATATTTTATAAACATCTAACTGCTTCAAAGTTACTTTGTCATTAAAAGTCCAGACAAGTTAAATCTATTAAACTGTACAAATATTGTAGCTTGTAATTTTTAAAATCTTGCGCAATTGCTTTTATTGACTTGTCTTTCCAAAAAGGAATATTATAAATCTAACATAAATTTTCAGTAATATTGTTGTCATTTTGCCTTTTCTGTGATGCCAAATTTAGCAATTAAAATTTTGTAATGTATGATTTTTAGAACAAACCTAATTTATTTTGAGATGTGTACTGCATAATGTTTAATTATGTTTTCTTAGGAACATACTATTTTGATCGGAAACCTGGAAAGGGAATTTCAGGTACTGTAAATTAATACTTTATTTTATTGATGCATTTTTCCTCTCCAGAAGACCATTTGCTATTTACAAAATACTAGCAAAATACCCGCGCTTCGCAGCGGCTGAGTACTGCCTTAAAATTTTTATTAAGAATATTAAACCTTTTTAAACTGAGGGATAATATACCAATAATTATTTGTTAAGGATCTCTTTGTATACCACATTGTGAGTTTGGCCCTCTGGTTGTAATATGAGCAAGCTGTGCGCTGAGCTTACTCTTGAGCATGAGTTTCATGGTTTGTTTCAATTACGACAGCATTTGTAGGACTTGTGTTGAAAAGACATTAGGCATCTGTCAAGCGTTGTAAGTATACAACCGGCTTCATCGATAACTTCACATCCAGCTTTTGAGAGTTGAAACATTCATATACATCAAAGTGTCCACTACTGAAATCGTCACCTGTCAATCTAAGATGTTTAAGAGGCATTGGCGGTTTTCAAAAGGTGTAAAATATTTGGCCATTTCGGTACACTTGAAAGCGACAACCGAACAATTCACTGGCAGCCATCAATTCACATGCAGATGCATAGGTTAAGGGCTTAAGTATTTCACTCTTATAGTGCTCCTGTGTAGTATAATTATCTCCTGTACCGTCATCAGTCCACACCTTGAACCTGTCCCAGGCATTCAGTACATAAGACACAATGTTCCTCCGGATATCAAGAGTGAGCCTGATATGGCCGTGCAATATGTAACAAAAGAGAATGGAAAAGGCAGGTGCCATCTCCGGGCAGTTCTTTGATCGATGGTGATCACCTCGATGGACATGTTAATGGGGGTATGGTTGGAATGATAAAGGAAATGGGTACCTGAACAATTTAAAGTAAGTCTAAAATACTTACACAATAACTATTTAATCGTAATAAATGAACAATAAAACAGCGGAGAAGCAATGGATTAAATAAAAAGGCTGTAGTTATCAGCAAGGAGACGTGAATCCCATGGCGAAGCACCTCACATGGTGACCGAGCTGCAGGCTATGGACGTATATATGTACGTAAGTAGGATTCCGTTAGCGTTGGGAACCCGCGTACCAAATTTCTTGAAGATGGGCCCATAAGTAACAAAGACCGTTGAAAAGTTCAATATGGCGGCCTACAGTGGCATCATACCACCGAAATAAGTACGTACATTGGTTTCGGTTAGCGCAGGGAAGCCGCCTACCAAATTTTGTGAAGATGGGGCCATAAATAAGAAAGTTCAACATGGTGGACGTTGTCGACCGTTATTGACCGTTACGTGTAGAATTTCGAAATGAAACCTGCTTAACTTTTGTAAGTAATCTGTAAGGAATGAGCCTGCCAAATTTCAGCCATCTACCTACACGGGAAGTGGGGGAATTAGTGACACTGGAATCTTCAATATGGTGGCCGACAGTGGCATCATACCACTGAAATAAGTACGTAGATCGGTTTTGGTTAGCGCAGGGAAGCCACCTACCAAATTTCGTGAAGATGGGGCCATAAATAAGAAAGTTCAACATGGTGGACGTTGTCAACCGTTATGACCGTTACGTGTAGAATTTCGAAATGAAACCTGCCCAACTTTAGTAAGTAAGCTGTAAGGAATGAGCCTGCCAAATTTCAGCCTTCTACCTACACGGGAAGTTGGAAAATTAGTGACGTTGGAAAGTTCAATATGACGGCCGACAGTAACGTCATACCATAGAAATAAGTATGTACATCAGTGCCCCGCCTACCAAATTTCTTTAGAAAGTTCAACATGTTGTCAAGCTGTTAAGAATTTCGGAATGCCCAACTTTAGTAAGTAAGCTGTAAGGAATGAGACTGCCAAATTTCAGCCTTCTACCTACACGGGACGTTGGAGAATTAGTGATGAGTCAGTCAGTCAGTGAGGGCTTTGCCTTTTATTAGTATAGATTACCATTGCAAACATAACCAAATTTTATATGATTTGTTCAATTTGATGATTAAAAGCTTCAGCAATTTAAAAATATGTAGTTCAGAACATTTGGCTGCCAGGGGTACTACCGGAAATAGGAATTGGGATACTCTTTCCCTCATGATGTGTATTTACCTTCTGCATATGATTAATTGATTGATTCTGCACTGGGAAATATGAGGTGAAGATTTTGACTCCAGAGGAGTGTGCCCTCACCTAACGACAGAAGGTTGTCTCTTTTATTGGTCACTCATTGTATGAAAAGTTAGTTATTTGTCTTCTAACCTATTTTTCAACCGTAGTCAATTTCCTAAACCAGGTCGCTCTATGTCAAAATTTCAGAGTTCAAACCACAATACTCACATAGAGTATGAGAGCTAGCACAGTTATTTTACTAATCCCCACTAATATAACAGATATAGCAGATAAAACAGAATGTTATCAATAAAGAACAATTGTTACCTTCCTCTATTCCATGCAAAGTAATGTTCATTTATTATATAGTACTATTAGTAATAATATGTTTCCATAGGCAGTTGACATCCTTTGCAAGTAGCTAATTATAAAATGAAGTTTTTCCCTATAGTTGCCTATGCTTCTGCTCAGACAAATTTGGAATACTAAGTTGAAAGCTGCAGTAGTAATCAACCGGGGCTTCATGTATGGAAACGTGCATAGAATTCACACTAAAACATGGTGTACGGACAAAACCAGAAACATGCGTATGCACAAAAAATTCCAGATGAATAAAACTGTGTTTGCCAAGTTCCACACACTTCCCCTTTATAAAACCCAACAAACGTGAAATTTAACGCACATGGCTTATAAGCCCTACCCCGACTCCTCCCACAGTTTTACATATCTGAATATGAAAATCAATATAAATATCCACTTCCATTCAGTATTTTATTAAAAGTCAACGGCAAATGCACATGTAAACAAGGAGATTTTCTGCAAATGCCAAGTGGAGTACTCAGTGAAGCTTACACAGTGCCAGATATAAAAAATGAAGTGGTAGGATGTCAAAGTCGACCCACCATCTGGGCATCATACGGAAGTGTAAAAAAAAAATAAAAATAGCGACAATGAAGAAGAAAGAAATCAAAATGTTGACTTAAATCTGAAAATTTTCACTTTAATCTGGTGGTATATTTTGTCATTAAAGTAGAACATTGTAACCTTCATCTTAAAATCAATGTTTAATTTACTAGAATTTCTCAAATCCCATCGTAACTAAAGCAGCACGTTAAATGGTTTGCATTTTATGTGTGTGAATCACTATGTGCTTCTTAAATGGTCTTTCTCTTTCACACACAGGAGCGTAAAGGCATGGATCGCCACACAGAATACATTACATTTATTATAGTACAGCTCTCTCAACATTTTAAAATACTAATATTTATACTTGATATCATTTTCATAAAGAAATGCATTAAAGTACATACTAAACATGGGGACACCGTGGGGCAGTGGTAGCGATTAGGTAGTGCCCCGTCCAAGAATTGTTCCTGCCTCCCCTGTCCAGGTATTGTTTCTGCCTCCAAACCCCATCCATAATAATTCCTACCTCCACCGCATCCAGAATTGCTCGTGCCTCTCCCATCCAGGGACTTGTCCTGCTTCCAGCAAGATATTTTCTGGGACGCACGTGACCCTGGATGAAATAATTTATTGCAGCAGTACTGTGTCTTTCAACCCCCAAATCCCGTCCTTCCATTTTTTTCTCTCCACGTAACCAATCACCACAATATAAGCTCTGTATCAAATGTATACCCAGCCGTAAGCTTAGAATGCAGATTCTTCAAGATTGTTAAGGAACATTGAAGAATCTTGGTAATACATGTTGAATTATTCCATCCATTTATCTATCCAGAGTCACGCCAGTCCCAGGAAGCGTACAACACGAGGATCAGTCCCTGGATAGGGCGCCAGCTCATCACTACCGCTGTGCCACCGTGTCCCCACATGTTTAATTATTAACAGTACACATTTTTAAATGTAGTTAATAATTTATCTGTAAAATGTAATATACATACTTTAATGCATTTCATCAAAAAATATCAAGTATTCATCCTAGTATTCAAACAGCTCACAGCTCCAAGAAGATAGCTCTTAAAAAACTAAATTGACTTGAAGCTAGTCTTCATCATCTATAAATATGCGCTCTCTTCTGTTGAATTCCTTCATTTTCATTGTTCAGTACAATGAGATTCAATATACAAATCCTCTTAATTTATTTTCCTATAAAATAACAATAATAAAAACAATGAAACATATACCATATGAAAGAATAAGTACAATAGTACAACATAAAAATATGGTGCAGATAGTGGACATGGCTCATAAAGTGGCTCAGGTTGTGTAATATTACAGTTGTAGAGTTAATAGTGAAGTAATTATAAGTTGAAACTGTTCTACCGTGAGCACTTGA
>NW_024386247.1:0-27476 GCF_016835505.1 Polypterus senegalus | reverse complement strand
AGTTCAAGGGGAAAAAATTTTCGCAAAAATGAATTTGCTTTTGAGGATTCTTTGGGATTCTATATATTTATACTTTTCTTGCAAAGCACCGATAAATTAATCGGGTCTAATCAATAATTCTAAGATTAGAAAAAATCGAACTAGGTGCCTTACAAATCCATAACAACTTTTACTGTACATTAATCAAATTTTCTTGTCAAAAACCATGTTTTCCAATGATTAATCAATTATTTTTAAAAAATCTGTATAAAATAATATGTTAAATACAGTATAACAATTCTTTTTCTTATTGTATTATATAGTTAACTTTGTTTATTTCAACATATATAAATGAAGCCAACTGTTTATTATATGTTATTTTGGGCATAATCGTTGTAGAAAATAAAGTGAAGTACATGCGGGTTTGTCATATAAATAATTGCTTTTCACAACTCCACACATAACCAATTAGTTTAAGAAAAATTTTAAGATCTCTTGTTTGGTGAAATTTTGTCTAATTATGTTTGTAACCTAGGAATTGTAACCACCTTGTGTTTTGTTCTAAGCTCTTCACTTGTGGTGATCAATTTTGTAGCTTTGTCCTGTAACACTTGTTCACAAATGGTCCCTCAGAATGATGTGTACTTAATTATGATAAACTCTAATTAGTTGTTTTTTGGGTAAACGTCTGCTAAGCAAATAAATACAAATGTAAACGGAATCCCTTTGTTTCCATCTATTCTTTTGTGCCCATGACCACAAGACCTAAAAAATATTAGTATCTTAAAGGTAATGTTTTTTGTATGGACTTATGTGTGACGTGTTGTAAACCTGCTTTTTTAGAATATATTATTTAAGGGTTCGCCCCCAAATTTGGGTTTTTGATGCTTGTCCTTTTTCATTTCTCATGGTGGATTTAAGGTGTGTCAGTGTATGTTTCTTTAGAGCCTGTGGTTTTGAACTGAGAGTACAGCGCCCAAACCAGGGTGTTTTCTCAATGGGGGCATGATTGAGTGAATAAAGAAGCTACATTTTATCGATTCAACCTAAAGTGGTGAATACTGTCTCTTGAATCAATTTGAGTAGCAGAGCATGGGAGTGGGCAGTATACCATTTGATTTCAAGTTCAAGGTTCAAAGTTTTGTCATGTACACAGTAAGGAAACACGTTTTCCTGTACAATGAAATTCTTTCTTTGCTGTCCACACCAAATGACCAAACCAAAGTATAAAAAGATAAACATAAATAATAAGCAGCAGATAGATAATAAGTAACAGAGGCAGCATAAAGTATATAAACAGAATAGAAATATAAAGTGTAAATGTGCAGGTAGGTGTGTGATGGACAAGTCAAATACAATTGTGTGAGGTAGATAGAATGAGGTGGCCCATGGTTATAAACTCAGTCAGTTATTTAGGAGTCTAATGGCCTTGCATTTCATTTTCTATACCTTCTGCCTGAGGGTAGAAGTGTGAACAGTTTGTGTTGGGGTGGGTAAGGTCCCTGAGGATCAGGCAGTTCTCCTGCAGACTCCTGCAGTTGCAGATGCTCTGCACAGAGGGCATTGGGGTTCTGGTGATCTTCTCAGTGTCTTTACCACTCTCTGCAGGGCATTTGCGATCCATAGCAGTAGTGTTACCTTACCACATGGTGATACAGCTGGTCAAGATGCTCTCAACAATGCAGCTGTAAAAGTTGCAGAGGATCTTGGTCAACATCCAAACTTCCTCAGTCTCCTCAGAAAGTACAGCTGCTGCTGGGCCCTCTTGACCAGCTGTGGTGTTAAGTGTCCAAGTGAGTTCCTCACTGATGTAGAGCCCAGGTATTTAATGCTGCTCACCCTTTCCACTTTCAACCCCGGATGAACAGTGGCGTGTGAGGTCTCCTCTCCTTCCTCATGTCCACTATCATCTCCTTTGTCTTGTCTGTGTTGAGGTGAGGTTGTCCTCACACCATGCGCCAGACTGTCCACCTCACTCCCTGTAGGCGCCTCATCCCCACCAGTGATGTTCCATTCTCTGCGGTGTCATCTGTGAACTTTAGGATGATGTATCTTTCTGAGAGGCGACACAGTCCTGGGTGAACAGGGTGTAGAGGATGGGAGCTGACTGTCTTTGTGATAATGGTGGCTGAAATCTATTGCAAATCCAGACAGACTGAGGCCTGCCAGTCACAGAGGGGTGGGGTGCAGGCCAAGTGTGAGCAGTTTATGGATGAGTTTATGGGGATAACTGTGTTAAAGGCAGAGCTTTTGTCAACCAAGGCATCCTGATGTAGGAGTCTTTGTTCTCCAGATGGGAGAGGGAATAATGTAGTGCGGCTGCATGGCATCTGAGGTGGACCTGTTGGGCCAGTAGGCATACTGCAGGGGTGCAGAGTGTCCGGTATGCTACCTCTGATTGTGGGCCAGCACCACTCTCTCAAAAACACTTCTTGATGATTGGAGTAGAGTACTACCGCCTGTAATCATTCATGCAGGTGGGTGGGCTTTTTTTAGCAAGGGGGGCGTTGATCGTAGTCTTAAAGCAGGATGGAACAATGACAGATAGATAGATAGATACTTTATTAACCCCAAAGGGAAATTCACATAATCCAGCAGCAGTATCTGATTCAAAAAACAATATTAAATTAAAGAGTAATAAAATGCATGTAAAACAGGCAATAACTTTGAATAATGTTAGCGTTTCAGGTGCAATTGAAGTGCCAGCTTTATTCCTGCAATAGATCCTGCCTTCCTAACAAGTTTCTCCAGGTGTGAGGCATCCTTCATGTTTATGCTACCTCCCAGCTACCCAGGTAGAAGAGGGCACTCGCACAACCGATCTGGTAGAACATCTGCAGCATCTTATTGCAGATGTTGAAGACGCTAACCTTCTAAGGAGTATAGTGTAGTATAGTATAGTGAAGATGGAGCAGCTCGTTGGCACATGCTTTGAGAGCCCCCCAGGGATGTTGTCTGGTCCTGCTGCCTTCGGGGTTGATCTTCCTTAGTGCTTTGTGTACCTGACCTGAAGGGGGCGGAGGGTGGTTGTGTGATCCAGGTGTGTGTGTGTGTGTGCCTCCACTCTGTGCTGTTGCTGGATGTCTCAAAGTGGGTGTAGAAAGTGTTGAGATCATCCGGCACACTGTCTGTGGAGCTGATTGTGCTGGTGGTGGTCCTGTAGTCTGTGATGTGCTGTAGGCCCTGCCACATGCGTCCAGAGTCAGCAGTAGAATAGAAGCCCTCCAGCATCTCTGTACTGCCTCTTGGCTGTTGTGATGGGTTTTCTTAGTCCATACTTTTGCAGCATGTGGCATATCTGACTATTTTATTCTGGTTGGGAAACTTCCTGACTGGTATGTGGGCACGATGTTGTCAATACAGGTGCTAATGTACCCAGTCACATACTCAGCAAAGTCCTGTATGCTGATAGAAGAGTCCTCTGGGGTGGCTGCAACCTTAAACACATCCCAGTCTGTCTAAGCAAAACAGTCCTGCAGGGTGCTCTCAGCCTCTGGGGTCAAAGTTTAACTTGCTTAATGATAGGGGTTGTCTGTAGGCTGTGTACAGGAAGAGAGTGACATGGTCTGATTGTCCGAAGTGGTATAAGTGATATACCAGGTGAAACTGTTCTTGTGTGGAATTAAAAAAATATTTTACAGGCTTGCTGAAAAATACTGAAATAACATGCAAGACCATGCATAAAAACGAAACTGAGAAATGTCATTTTCTGCCTGTATTACTTTTCTAAAGGTAATATCTTTGTGTACTTGAATGTGAAATATGTGTCAAAAGTGAGTGACTTGTAGTTGTGTAATAGTGTTAACTAACATTTTAGTGCATTAGAGGCTCTTCATTGTGCACAATTAATCACAAATATATTTATTATTTAAAAAAATGCTTCAGTCTGAAGAATATACATAGATATATATACAGTATATCAGTACCTACCAAAACCGTCATAATTTTTGATTACACCATGATATAGACTTTTGATCATATTGCTTGCTCAAAGCAGAGTGTTATGCAATATTTTAATGAAGAATAGATGTCCCTGTGTGCATGTTTAAACATTAATATACGTGTTATTTGTTTAAAAATATATTTTCAGTATGAAAAGTACACTAGTGTTCAAAAGTTCAGAATTACCCAGAAATATATTTTTGATTAAAACTGGTACTTTTCTATCAAAGTATCTTCAAACTGATTTCGAATTATAGCCAAGGTATTACTAATGTTGTAAAAGGCTAGTGCTGTTTGAAATTACAGATTGTGTAACTTCTTATTTACATAATAAAACTTCAAAGCCCCATTTGTAGCAACCATTACTCCAGTGTCCTTGGCACTGTTGTTCTAATGTTTTTACCCTTAAAACAGGCCATCTAGCCTATGGGTTTGCCAATCTTATTAATTTTCTTTTAATCTTGTTATTGAAGCTACCAGCCTGCTAGCAAGCAATGTACAGATGTGTAGTGCAACCCAAAATGTGTGTATACATTCATTCTTGTTTTTTTTTTTTCACCATTCCTTATCTAGTCCCATAATTTGTATGTAATGACATGTTTAGAAATGTCCTTTGAGCACACTGACACATGTCCCAAACTTGTAATTTTAAAAATAAACAGCACAAAAATCTTCGGCAACCCAGAAACATTATCTGTATTTTTAAAGATAGCTGTTTGTCAGTGTAAGTGATTACTTTACTGTTGAAAGCACAATATAATATTAGAATAGACACAAATAAATATTCACCTGATAAAATACACAAGCTAATCTTGAGTTTAAGTCAGTATTTTGTGTGACCTTCTCGTAGAATGTTTTAAACTGAATCAGTTTGTTTTGGTACATTTGGTTTAATTTTTCTATAGTTAATTATTCAAACTTCTTGTAGGATTTGCCATAACTCTTGTTTTGACATTTGTTGTTTTGCTGTCCCAGTAAATGATCTCAACAATTTCAATTATTTCAAGGCTAGGGCTCTGAGGTGGCCAATTTAATACAGTTAGTGGTCCATTTGCAAACTTCTGTTCCAAGGATGTCTTAATAGTATTAGCAATGTGTTTGGACTTATGTTGCTGAACTAGAATGCTTTGATGGCTTAAACAGCACATGTTGAAATTCTGGTTTGGTTTGGTTGAGCTATTACAAGCTGAGAGTTGCTCTGTTAATGTATGTAATGTATGTCTTTTAAAATTTACCACCAGTTCTAAATCTCTCCTTGAGGCATTGATGTATGTGTGGTTACCAGTTTATTTTTAAACTGCACTACTAGCATACTAGAATACTAATCACTGCCTCATTTATTTGAGGCACGCTTGTAGTTTTTGGAATGGCCAAGGTACATCGAGTAGAGGTGATTTAGCCTTTTGCAAGATGCACTATCAGTAAGTTTCTGGAAATTACCCCAACAAATTGGGTTGCTTGTTATTATATCACTGTTTTTTGTTTTCATGACTTTAGACAAACTAACTTTAAAAATATATTTTGGATGGTCCAAGACTTTTGCACAGAACTGTACTGTACAAAATTAAACACTGGAAACCCTCATCTCCAGTAGGTGCTTTTCATGATAAATAAATAAAACTACAGACCCCCTGATCATTCAATTCAGCATATTCAAATAATACAAGGATAAACATCTTATCATTTTCCAAACCCTCTAAGTCCATTATAAAAAATGTATAGCAATTAGTATTCTCCTTCACCTAACAGAGTTAATTTTTTTTTCCATGTGATGCTTTTGTGCAATGATCTCAGTACCAGTTCTGTATTATTTGGGTCATTCATTCACTCTTTGTCTAAATCAGTCATTCCAGTAATTTTGCAGTGGTGCCTGAAGATTTTAGTTCCAGACCACTGTCTCAGTTAGTGAGTTATTTTAACTTATTTGATTTAATTCTTAACTAACCTGTCTTTTGTTCTCTTATTCTACATTCAGAAAGGTGTTGCAGTGTGAGATCTACATTTTAACTAATATGTATTATTCGTGTTTTGCCGCTTTCTTTGAATTTTTAAGTTTCTGTTGTCATTTTCTTATTAATTCAGTTCATTTTTTTTTTGGGATTTGCAGTTCTAAACCAAATAATTGGAGTCATTGAAGAACCGAGAGATATCAGGAGCAAATAACACTAAATGCTGAAATATGAACCAACTTCAGTGTTATACTCACCAGCATGCTTATTTAATTAATGACTGAAATAACCAAAATACTTGGAAAAGCAGAATTAAAATAATAATAATGATGATAATAAAAATCTAAAAAAATTGATTTACAATGCTAAATTATGTTCATGCAACATTTTATAAATGTTGTTACATTCTAATAAAAATGAGCAGACGTTAGTTTTCTTATTTGTCTATTGACCCCCAAAACATATAGAGCTTGGCATAACAGCTTGCTCAGTTAATACAGTATAGAATTCAGTTAGAAACAGAACTTGGTTGGGATGAAATGTGCAGTGGCAGTGAGCCCTTGATACCCACTGGCTTAAACTTAATTCAAGTTTGGGTTTTCTGGGCCAGGTGAGACACTAACATAAATCAAGTCTGGACTTGACACCAGTCAACCACAGGACACAATTTTGCATGCATCACTGCATAATTGTATTGGTATAAGTTAGATTTTCAATCAACCTCATATCCACAGTTTTGGGATCTGGAATAAAAACAGGAGTTTTGGATAGAAAATGTAGACACCTTGCCGACGGGGACCAGGTTGTGAAAGAGCCAAATGTAATTTTAAAAACTGAATGTTTGTTCTGCCTGATGTACATCCTGAAAAGTAAATGGCTTTTTAAACTTAAATGGTTCGAAAATGTATCGGCACCTAAAACTTCAAATAGCCTCCCCTTATAGTTCTTTGAACTCGTCATTGCAAGGCTGAGATACTTTCTTGTGGAGTTTTCATGCATTATCTACATTTCTTTGGGTTTCAATGGTCGTTCATTTCCCAAAAACTGACAGATCAAACACAAGTTATTGGGATGACTGGCATTTTGAATTGTGAACACTTTTATCACAGTGTTAGCAGAAAAGAATTATCTTTCATTGAAGTTAGTGAATGAGTTATAATTTGTGTTTTCACTATAACTGTGTGTATATATATATATATATATATATATATATATATATATACTGTATATACTGTATATACTGTAGATATTCTATATCTAATTCTATTATATATATAATGTGTGTGTGTGTATACAGATATGTATACATATATACATATACACATATACATACTGTATATATATGTGTATATATGTGTATGTATATATGTATTTATGTATGTATGTTTTATTTGTTCATGTTTTATCTTAAAATTGATTAGTAGGCATGTAATTGAAGAGCTTTTTTGTATTAGAGACTTACAGGATTTTGCATTCTTGGACTTTTGCACGTATTTTTAAGTATTGAATTATTAATTTAAAAAAATGAACATGCATTTTTCTGACCCTAATTTCATGACAGCAGCAGAATCAGGCAACATAACAGCTGCAGATGCATTCAAACAGTAGCAAACTTGAAACAAATTATGCAAACATCATTTGAGAGTTAAAGTTAAAATGCCTGATTAATTATACAAAGCAAATTACCTTTAAGCTTAAGGCAAGTTTTAAGTACATTGAATAGACTAATCACATTTTTAAAAAATCTGTTTAACAAGTGTAATGTGTGCCTAATTAATTCTATATTGCTGGGGGCCCAGATAATTAACCTGCAGTTCACAAGTTATTTTGAGATGCTGGTCATATCAATAATTTGTGTTTGGTCTGCAGTTAGAAATGAAGATATCATAGGAAGCCCAAAGAAAGGCAGATAATACATGAAAACTGTACACATGAAGTATCTTAGTCTGCCACTGACCTAAGTAAGCTCCAGGTACTGTGAGAGAGGAAGTTTAAGTGCCTGATAAATTTTTATCAACCATGTAAGGTGAAAAAAAAACCTTGATTACCTAACCTTACCATACTAATTACTGTACTGATTTATTTATTTCAGAAAGGCTTTTGTGTATAGTGCAAACTGCTCAAATAACTCTCTTGAAAATTTATAGTTTAAGTTGCATTACTGTTTGAAATGTGCTCCCATTTACTGAATGTTAAAGAAGTTTGGCACATGTAAATTTCCATCTTGGTAGAAAATAATGCTTTGCTGTTATTCTTGACTTCTAAGGAGCAGTTCAGACATGCCTTATGCTCCCTTTATCTGTGTGTGGTAATTATACAGCTTCCTAGAGATCTGTTTTTGCTCAGAGTATGACCACCACTATCCAGAAAAATTGTATTGTACTAATTCTGCAGAGTAAAAAAAGTGCAGCACAGCTACAGTCAGTTGCTTGGCCCTCAATAGGTTATACCTACAAGTAACCATTTTGTATACTCTTGCTAACTTAGTCAGTACTTGAGAAACTGAGCACACTAACCTGCTCCCAGGTAGATTTTCGTTTAATATTCACAGTTCTGCATCTCCCTGATTCCTTTGTTTCTCCTGCTCTCAGCTTGCTTACTCTCTTTTTATTACAGGGTGCGGCTCCCTCTTATAGCAGGATTGTGAAGTGCTCTAAATTTGCATATCCAAACGCTTTTACCAGCAGGATATGCAGGTTTGTGTTTTAGCTACCAACTCAACCCAGCGTGCACTGCAGAAATTTTGTCACCTTTCTACATGTTTTGTCTTGTTGTTAATAGGGATTGAGGAAAATGTTACCTTGTAGGAGAGGGGCTTTCTTGTTAATTTCTGTTCTGAACTTTGTTTTCTCGTTATGTAGTTTCATAATACTTCCTTAAAGAAAATTGTTTTGATACATTTTTAATTACAAATGTTTTCTGACAGTGGACAAATTTTTAAGCTGCTTGATTACTGCTGCTTATGTGAAGTTAATTCTTTGTAGGTCGATTAAGTTATAATGTGAGGTGGGGCACAAGAGGAGCAGTCTAGGAAATAAAAGAAAACACAAAACCCTTTGAGCAATTTTCATTTTGACTATAGAACTATATAAGTAACTCATTCCAATTGAAACTGATTTTTACATTTTCAGATAATAATAATAATAATAATAATAATAATAATTTTTATTTATAAAGCACCTTTCTTTAAACCCAAGGGTCGTTTACATATAGAGGGAGGGAAAAAAGAGATCAACAGAAGACAAAAGCATGTAAAAGAGAAAAGTTTTGAATTAATTTTAAAAAGGTCGAGGCGGCATGGTGGCGCAGTGGGTAGCGCTGCTGACTCGCGGTTAGGAGACCGGTTGCTTCCGGTCCCTCCCTCCCGTGTGGTTGCATATTCTCCCGTGTCTGCGTGGGTTTCCTCCAGGTGCCCCAGTTTCCTCCACAGCCCAAAGACATGCAGGTTAAGTGCACCATCGATCCTAAGTTGCCCCCGAAAGGGGGGAAAAAAAAAAAGATCAAAAAAGGGGAGCAATCTCTGAGAGACTGAGGCAGTTCCCAGAGTTAAGCAGCCATAACACTAAAGGACTTGCCTCCCAGGTTGGAGAGTCTGGTGCTTGGGACACTAAGGGATTACTGCTTGAGAACCTGAGAGGGACAAGGGTGTATGAGCTAGGAGGTGAATGAGATAAGAGGCAAGGATATGTGGGCTTTGAAGGTGGGGAAGCAGAATCTTGAATTTAATCCTTGATGCAACCGGTAACCAGTGAATTTGAGAGAGAAAAAAGGAGATATGAGCAGAATGCTTTGTTTGGGTGAGGACTCTGGCTGGAGTCCTGAAATATTTTATTATTAAATGTACTGTAGCTTCTGTATATA
This sequence comes from Polypterus senegalus, assembly GCF_016835505.1. Classification (NCBI taxonomy): domain Eukaryota; kingdom Metazoa; phylum Chordata; class Cladistia; order Polypteriformes; family Polypteridae; genus Polypterus; species Polypterus senegalus. The sequence goes on along the minus strand of NW_024386247.1, from coordinate 17,745 downwards.
TTTTGCAGAGAGGCTGATCAATATGAGACATTATGAAACAATGAACCCAAATTTGAGCATCATTAAAGGTGGCGAAAGCAATGTAACAGAATGATAGAATGAAATTTTGGACAAGAGGTCTAATATGTAGCTCAAAATTAAGGGATGAATCAAACAAAACACCAAGATTTCTGACAACAGGAACGGGTTTTACAAATTCCATCAATAGAAACAGACATTAGATGCCTTGGAAAGTAGGGAGTTCAGGCCAAGTACTTCTTAAATTTCTTATTAAGAAGAAAATGAAACCTTTTTTAAAATGAGGGAAAATATACCCAATAATTATTTGTTAAGGATCTCTTTGTATACCCCCATTGTCATTTGCACTCGGGTTTTAATTTTGACCAAGCTGTGCGCTGAGCTTACTCTTAGCATGCAGCGTACAGTTGGCCATGTGAACAATCTTGTTTCAAATCTCACAGGTTGGATTGCTGCTGTCATAATGGGTTTGAGTTTCATGGTTTGTTTCAATTCATGGTATTTGCAGGACTTGTTTTGTTGAGTGACATTCGCATTGCACAAGCGTTTTAAGCATACAACCGGTTTCATGATAACCCTTTACATCAGCTTTGAGAGTTTAAACATTCATAAATATCAAAGTGTCCACTACTGAAATCGCCACCTGTGAATCTAAAGATGTTTAAGAGGCATTGGCGGTTTCCCAAAAAGTTAAAATATTTTGGCTATTTTGGTACATTTAAAGCGCAACCGAACAATTCAGCGGGAGCCATCAACTCACATCAGAACCATAGGTGAAGTGCTTACATTCCCCTTCTAGTGCTCCGTGGTATAATTATCTCCTGTATTTTATCAGTTCAAACCCTTTGGGGCCCTTTCCCCGTCATTCAATACATAAACACAATGTTTCGATATCAGGTGAGCCAATGCGTGCAATATTTAACAAAAAGAATGGAAAAGAAGGTCCATCTCCGGCAGAAACCACTCGGTAGTGAAGTTCTTGTGATGGTGATCACCGATAGACATGTTAATAGGGTATGGTTTGGGGGGTAAAGGAAATGGGTCCCGAACAATTAAAGTAAGTCTAAAATACCTACACAATAACTATAATCATAATAAATGAACAATAAAACCGAGAGAAGCCGTGGATTAAATAAAAAGACTGTAGTTATCCCGCAGAGGCGAATCCCGTGGCAAAGGGAAACAAGAAGGGGAAAGTAGAGGGCGGCGACAGGCTTATATAGGCAGCAGTTGGATGGATCAAGATGTTTTGGTGACCTGAGTTAACAACAAATTCAAACCCTCACCTTTCTTTATTTTTGGTGGTCTTGTTGCTTGTTTTGTTCTCATTATTTGAGGCCAGTCACATCAATAAAACTAAGGAAAAAAAGTTAATCAACTAATAATTAAGAAAATGTTTAAATGAAAACATGCAGCCACTGCTTGACCTCCGGGCCGGAGTTGGTCTAGACTCCATTCTTACAAACATGTACTGAAGTATTTGTCAAGACTTAGTTACTTCATATAGATTATTAATGCCATTCCATCTTGCATCCCTAAAAACATATCCATCGCCTACACTCCACAAAACTCCTTCTCTAGAATAAATAATTACCTGTTCTATGTCCACTGAACATATTGCACCTATACTTTCCCCAGCTTCATTGGTTCCTGTTCGCTACTATACAAAACAAAGAACTGCTTTTAACATTTAAAGCTCTCAATCTTGCTCCTCCTTATCTCAATGATCTCCCCGACTTTGCCCCCCTTTTCCTCTTGCTCCCTCAGATCCTCATCTGCAGCTCTAGTTTCTGTACCCATATTAAACTCTGTTCTGTGGGCTAGAGCTTCCCCTATATTGCTCCTACTACCAACCCCTGGAATTGTCTCCCTCTCCATCTTCTGGATTCAATAACAAAACCCCTAAAGCGTATCTTTTCAAACTGGCATACCAACTGTGATCTTATTTACTATTGCAAAGCCAGTTATTTTCTTTTACGTTTCTACTCTTAATCTAATTGTTGTATGATTTACCTTTTATTTAATTTTATTTTATACTTTTTTGTTGTTTAATTACTTTGTGGTGACCTGAGTGTTTGAAAGGGACCTATTAAATAAAATGTATTATTATTATTATTATCTACTATATTGCTGCCTTTTCTTGCTGTTATTAATGTTTAAAAGTTCAAGTATACAGTATCCTTAAATCAGGTACCTTTGGAGTTAACAATATTTAAATACACTGGACTTTGATTTTTTAAATTAGGTGTTTCATCACAATAATTGGTGTTAGTAATATGAGGAGATAGGGCTAAAATCTAGATGAAAATAGAACATCACAAACAACATTTTGGATATTAAGAAGCTGATTAAGGCTATGATGGATTTCTTCTTGTTTCTACTGTTTTGCCAGATATCTTTGCAAAGTGTATGGTCTACCATGTATAACAGATGCAGAAAACAAGCGATGGCATGCAAACACTTGGGACCCTTGCTTAAATGTCTGTTACTGTGATTAGTTAAGTGAGAAGAAGATAAACTGATCACAAAAGGCATAAACCTGAATATAATTACATTTTTATTTCCATCATTCATAGGTACAAAATACTAAAAAAATTAAAAGGGTCTAAAGCAAAAGTTTGGGCATCTGACAATGGTCAGCATGTAGTAACAACCCCTTTGGCATGTATCACAGCTTATAAACACTTTCTGTAGCCAGCTAACAGTCTTTCAGTTTTTACTTGGTGTATTTTCACCCATTTGTCCTTCCAAAAAGGCTTCTACTTCTGCAAGATTCTTGGGCCGTCTTCCATGCACTCTCATTTGATATCTAGCCAGATTTTCAATGATGTTTAGGTCATGGGACTGTGAGGGCATGGCAAAACTGACAGCTTCACCTTTTAGGTGTTACATTGCAGATTTTGAGGTATGTTCAGATCATTATTCTTGTTGTTGTAGGACCCATCCTCTTTTTAACTTCAACTTTTTAGAGATGCTGTGATGTTTGCTTCCAGAATTTGCTGGTATTTTTGAATCCATTCTTCCCTTTCCAATGACATGTTCCCGTGTCACTGGACTTCAACACAAACCCAAAGCTTGATCACACCATCCCATGCTTAACAGTTGCAGAGATGTTCTGTTCTTGAATTCAGCACCTTTTTTCCCCAAACATACCTTTGTACATTTGGCTGAAAGTTTTATTTTTACTTCAACGGTCCACAGGACTTGTTTGCAAAATGCATCAGGCTTGTTTAGAATGTTTATTTGCAAAACTCAGCGCTGAATTTTGTGGGTAGGGGTGGGAAAGGTTTTATTCTGTTGACTTTACTGTGAAGGTCATATTTGTTCAGATGTTGCTGCACTGTAGAATAGTGCACCACCACTCCAGAGTATGCTAAATCTTCATGAATGTTTTTGAGTCAAACAGTGGTTTTTTTGCCTTTCTAGCAACCCCACTGCAGTTCTTTCAGAAAGTTTTCTTGGTCTTCCACACGCAACTTGACCTCCACTATCTATTAACTGCCATTTCTTAATAACATTACAAACTGAGGAAACAGCTACTTGAAAATGCTTTGCTTGTCTTTTAGCCTTCCTGCTTTGTGAGCTTGAATTGTTTTATTTTTTAGAGTGCTAGGCAGTTGCTTAAAGGAGCCCATGGCCTTGTTGTTGGGACAGGGTTTGAAGAGTCAGAAAATGTATACAGTTTTGCAATTTACATCATCTGGGGGCTTCAAATGATGACTGAGAACAAGTCATAGCCCAAACAAGCTAGTTAAGGTCTGTGACTGTGGTAAAAGTCATATGAGATCTCAAATATCTTGGACTGCCCAAAGCGCTTGCATGGTATTCCTTTCCTTTTTCACTGTACAATTGTATAAATCAAAAATAATACATCAAAAATGCTGAAAAGAAATGGTGTAATCTTTAACTTTATGCCTTTTGATGATCAGTTCATCTTCTGCTCACTTAACTATTACAGTAACAAACATTTTAAGCATGGGTACCCAAACCTTTGCATGCAGCTGTATTCAGGTTCCAGTCCAATCACCTATAATAAAACTGTATTTACTGTTCAGGATCCTGCTACCCTAACAAAATTTTACATAACAATTGTTATGACATAAACCAAGAGGCACAAGTATTTTGAAGAAAAGTGAACAATGAAAAGTATGGGAAACCTAGTGAAGAAAAATTAAAAATATTACTCAAGCCAGCTTGCATATGCAGAAGGTGTCTTCAGTTAAATATTTCTTCTTCTTTTCTTCATAGAGACCCAGTTGTCTGCAGCTTTCCCATAATCAAAGTCCCAGGATCTGGGCCCTCCAAGGAGATCAGCATGAGATCATTTAGTGTGCTTTGATTCATGCGATTTCTCAAAGCGTGTCTTGATCCTTTATGGAGAAAACCCTTTCACATTCAGCTGTGCTCACTGGGATCACCAGCCCATATGAACTAGTTTGCTAAATTTGGAAACGAGCTCTGATGTCGCCATTTTTAGTAAAATCTGTTTTGGACTGAAGTCTTGTATGATTGACTTCTGATCATTTTAGATGCAACTGTCCATTCTTGCCTACTACTTTCATATTTTAACATTGGAGCTTCTTAATATCCAAAATGTTGTTTGTGATGTTCTATTTTCATCACAGATTTTAGCCCTATTCTCTCATATTACTAACACCAATTATTGTGATGAAACACCTAATTTAAAATCAAAGTCCAGTGTACTTAACCGTATTGTTAACTCCAAAGGTACCTGATTGGGATACTGATACTAGAACTTTTTAAAAATTAATAACAGCAAGTAAATGGCAGCAATATAGCATAATAATAATAATTATTTTATTTAATAGGTGCCTTTCTAAGCACTCAAGGTCACCTACAAAGAATTAAACAACAAAAAGTATAAAAATAAAATTAAATAAAGGTAAATCATACAACAATAAGATTAAAAGTAGTAAAATTAAAAGAAAATAACTGGCTTAGCAATAGTAAGATCACAGTTGGTATGCCAGTTTGAAAAGATCGCTTTGAGGGTTGTGTTATTGAATCCAGTTAATTGATGTGAGAGGGATGACAATTCCAGGTTGACTAATAGGAGCACTATGTGAGAATGCTCTAGCTCCCACAGAACAGAGTTTAATATGCGGTACAGAAAGTAGAGCTGCAGATGAGGATCTGAGGGAGCAAGAGAGGAGTGCAGGTCTGTAGGGGGATCTTGAATAAGGAGGAACAAGACTGAGAGCTTTAAATGTTAAAAGCAGTTCTTTGTTTTGTATTAGGTAGCAGACAGGAACCCAATGAAGCTGGAAAGTATAGGTGCAATATGTTCAGTGGACATAGAACATGTAATTATTTATTCTAGCAGAGGAGTTTGTGTGAGTTGTTGACTGATGGATATGTTTTTTTGGGGATGCAAGATGGAATGGCATTACAATAATCTATAATGGGAAATAATAGTCATTGACAAATACTTCAGTACTATGTTTTGTAAGAATGGAGTCTAGACTAACCCGGTCCTGGTGGGGCCACAGTGGGTGCATGTTTTCATTCCTAAACATCTTCTTAATTATTGAGTGATTAACTTGTTTTGCCTTTAGTTTTAATTGACGTGACTCAGGCCCTTACAATAACTGAGACACAAACAAGCCACCACAAGACCACCTTTAAAATAAAGAAAGGTGAAGGGCTTGAATTTGTTGGTCAATTTGTTGGTCAACTCAGGTCAACTCAAACATCTTGACGGTAGTCTTACAAAAAACAAAAAATCAACAGTCTGCTATGGCAGAATGAGAGCAGCAACAAGTCATGATATTCAATAACAGCTTTAATTAACAGCAAGAATTGGCTTCTTATTAAGAAACTGAGCAAAATATAAGAACAGAGATGGGTCACTTTAACAAAACCTTAGTATAAGCAAATATAAAAATCAGAGAGGGAGTCACTTTAACAGGAACCATAGTGAGCGCTAAAGGATTTTGGACACGGAACACACCTAATGCTTAAACAACTGTACATTTTCTATATATATGTGTTTGCTATGTACTGAACAAGAAAGAGCAGCTGTACGCTTAGCAGCATTACACAGACTGCACTGACACTGAGAACAGAGCGTCACTAACCTGATGCCCTTTTTCTGATATCTGACAGGCTGGTTCCACTAGTCTTTTTTTATTTTTTCAGTCCTCCTCTCGCCCGCCCACCTTCCATATTCTTGCTACTGTATTAAGCTGCTCCGCCCCTGCTACTACCATGTACATCCCCCTCTCAAAAGCCCACCTCCCCATGCTCTTTGCTTGTGAACTCCGCTCCGCCTTGTCCCCGCTATTAGTTTTAGCATCGAGTTATCGGCAAAATCCCGTCCCACGCCTCCCCCCTTGCCACTTGCGATCCTGCTTCTAAAATATTTGCCCACCCACCTGCTCGTCCCTTGCCATCTCTGCAGATCATTAGATCTGCCTGTGTCTGTAGATCTGTGCGAGATGACAGCCGGGCACTCAACTAAATTAGCTGGGCGGCTAATTGATGAGCACTGCTAACCCTGTACCATAATGCCAGCCCTGGGTTTGTTACACTGGTGATGGCTACTGGCTTAGCTTGAGATTAACTTTGGGCCCAAAATTTCGTGAATCAGTCTCTGTTGTAACACTTTGATGTCTCCACTGGGGCAAATGTTTAGGAGGGCTGCTACTTTTTAAAATGTATATGATTTAGACCTGAGGGAAATTCAGTTTACTGTTAATCGAGTCTTCCTCAAACTGAAATAATGGTCAAACATCTTCAGTATTAAATACAATTAAAGTTGTTAAAATAAACATTTTTAGCTTTTTTTGAAAGGTTAGCTAGAGTATACAGTGCTGTTCTTACTGAGGTGGTAAGATTCCTACTGTGGTCTGCATATGTTTTTTATCTTTATATTTCTATTCTACTTGAATCAGAAGAGTACAGTTTGCTGCATATAATGGGTGTTTATGCTGTGGCCAGGTTTTGATTTGTATTTTCCATTATTGTAGGCTGAATTTGACTCAATGCTGCAGGAGTATGCTGGAGAAGGCATTCCTCTCTTAGCCAAGGCGTGTGGTGTGCAAACATTTGCACCCTACTTTGCAGGATTTCTTCCTCTGCTGTTGCCTAAAACTGTGAGTATCCCTTTTTTAACATGGTGAAAGTAATTCATAGAAAATGAGGCAATAGTTTGTTGCATGGTCTTATAGTTGCAGGAAAAGGATCATTATCTTGATGTACTTAATAAAGAAGCTATTTCTGGATGTTTTACGTTGCAGAAATCTTCCTCAGTGGCTGACCGCTCATTTTCTATTGGCACAATTGCTGAAACATTGGCAGCTCTGGGAGAAGCTGCTAAAGCAGGAGGCGCCTCTGGGACTGTTTCCTCACACTTTGCTCAGAGGCTACTTCCTGTCATGGTAGCTGGGGTACAGATGAAGATGATGAAGTGCGTAGCAACTCAGTGTTTGGACTTGGTGCTCTAATGGAAGCTTGTGGTGATAGTGTTTCCCAGTATCCTTTTGAAGACATAAGAAAAATCATGATGAGAGCTTACAGTATGTGAAGTATGATTTTGGAAGTAGGTGATATAAGGAAAATGATTAATTTATTTTCTTAATTAGCAGGCAAATAAAGTACCATATTTATTCCAACAATAACTTAGGCAAATATTAGAAATATGTGACTGAGTGGTTAAGACAGACAGAGGCAATAAGGGTCTTGGAAAGGATACATTTACTGTAATTGGTGAAGATCACCCAGAAAAAGTTGACTTCACGTGGTATGTTTTGCTACCAAAATACCAAATACTTCAGAATTGTAAAGAAATAATTTGGGGACACCCTGACCACCAGGGTGCTTTCAGATAGTAGAAGTTAAATTGACTGTATTTAACAGAGTGCCATATTGATTATCCAGAACCAAACTTGTCTTTCTACCAATATGTCACAACAAGTGTACAACCCACCACCCAGTGAAATAGTATACCAATGATGGCACAGTTTTATTTGTAAATAGTAAATAAACAGTTGATCTGATCAAGTTACATAGTATTTTAGAAACATATTTGCATAAATATGCACAAATGCTTATGCACAAGTAAGATCATTGCAATTAAATAATAGTGCCATCTTTTGCTTTACATTGGATTTTGGCAGTGTTTATAAGTTGTCTTTTCGAGTTTGATTATTATATATGGAAAATGATTTGAATGACTATGGCAGTTAGCACTTTAATGAATTGGCAAGATGAAATAAAGTCAATTACTAATTATTTGAAATTGTTTTCAAGTTTTTTTTAGTAATACATCAACGAGTATTACTCTGATTTCTCTGTAATTCAAAGACTTGTATGAGATTAGGAAGTGTAGACCAGCCATTCACACCCAATCCACTTTGTGTCATATCGGTTCAGATCAGAAGAGTTCATGTTGATTTTACAGTTGTGCTTGAAAGTTTGTGAACCCTTTAGAATTTTCTATATTTCTACCCTAAAACATCATCAGATTTTCACTCAAATCCTAAAAGTAGATAAAGAGAAACCAGTTAAACAAATGAGACAAAAATATTATACAGTACAGTATAGTCATTTATTTATTGAGGAAAATGATTGAATCTATACTAATAAAAGGCAAAGCCCTCACTGACTCACTCACTCACTCACTGACTCATCACTAATTCTCCAACTTCCGTGGGTGGAAGACTGAAATTTGGCAGGTTCATTCCTTACAGCTTACTTAAAAGTTGGGCAGGTTTCATTCGAAATTCAACGCGTAATGGTCATAACTGGAACCTATTTTTCTCCATATAATGTAATGGAGTTGAGTTCAATGGCGTGAGAGGGTTTCGGTGACATCATCACGCCTCCCACGTAATCACGTGAACTGACTGTCAACGCAACTAGAAAACAAGGAAGAGCTCCAAAAAGCGCTGAAGAAAACATGCATTATACAATTGAGAAGGCAGCGAAACAATAAGAAGCGAGCGAGTCACACATAGAACCATATTCATGAGTGCAGCTACTTCGGAAACAAAGCACGGTGTAAACCTAAAGTTTAAATTAAGTTCATAGACAGGCTGCCTCTGCCATTTGTCATGCCCATGGCTAATGCGGGATACAAGTTTAATGAGAGGGCGCAGGATATAAACGAGAGTTTTGATCACTTTGTAACTAAGTTAAAATTACTGGTGAAGGGCTGTGCTTATGCAAATTCTGAGAAACTGTCTTTGTGGGGAGATTGACAGTTAAGAGGGTGGGAGAGTCACGCCATCATCTCCCTCCCATTCACCTCATTTTGCTCTGAGCTGAGCTCGCAGCTAATGCAGTTTTCCCAGAAGCAACTTTGTGACGCTGCCACCAAATACTCACAGAAAAATCCACAAGTTAATACACATGCTTTCTCTACAGTTTCTCCACACTCTGAATTCTCCAGGCACTACTTACAAAGGTTACATTGACAATCGTATTACGTTAATTTTAAAATTTTTCCCTTTCTTAGCACAAGCACAGCTGAGAAGCTTCGATGCATGTACTCCATAATGCGTAAAAATAACGCATTTAATCACACTTTCCATTCCAAGCAAGGAAACTTCTGTCAGTGCATGATTTCGTGGTATACGATTACATTGATGCACACATCAAAGCTAGAAAATGTAACAGTGAAGAAAGCGCTTAGCTTTACGATCGATTGGAGGAAAATTCATTTCAAAAGACTACCCACGGAAGACTTGATAAAAGCGATGTTTTGTGCACCACATCTATATGTAGATGTGTATATATATATATATATATATATATATATATATATATATATATGTAGATGTATATGTGTATATATATATATATGTAGATGTATATGTGTATATATATATATATATATATATATGTAGATGTATATGTGTATATATATATATATATATAGATGTATATATATATATAAGATGTATATGTATATATATAGATGTATATGTATATATATATATATATATATATATATATATATATATATATATATATAAAACAACACTCATGACAATATCAATCATGTTACGTATTATTAAAATGTTTCCTTTTCTTTTCATTACTTCTTTAACACACTACTTCTCGCTCAGGAATATATATTATGAATGACCTCCAAAGGCGCGAGACTTTTGATATCATGAACGTGTTGAAAATTGGAGTCTCCTGCCCAGCAAAAAGTCGAGCAGCCGACGCTCTTAAGTCAAAGTGAGCACTTTTAATTTTTCATCCTCCCCTGAGCTATAGCCCAGACACGGCAAACACAGGACCCTTTTTCTACACGCTGCAACCAATATTAAGCTTCACACTTTCTTTGCATGTATACGACATGAGGTCGCAGCTCAGATTATGAAGACACGCACAGGAGTGAGGACGACAGGCCATCACAGCCGATTAATGGCTGGGACGCCTACCAGTCTACACAAGACCCAATCAGCGACTGTCCCAAAAAGGCGATCATAAGGGCCAGCTTAACACATCTCTATACTATATAAAAGAAAAAGGCAACTTTCCTTTCTTTACACCTTTTTCCTTTTATCCAAACCAAAGCCTTTCTCTCTTAACACGCAGAGGACACAAAACTAATCTTTTAATTGCTGGTAATGCCGGTAAGGCACATTACCAGAGGCAGAAATTTCAACGTCACATAGAAAATGTAATTTCTATACCACAGCCGCGTGTAGCGCCTTTCAAAAGGGATCAACTACCGAGAGATGATCCATATACATTTTAGCTGCTGTTAGTACTACTTACCTGTTCTGTTACACCGCTTTAAAATGTAGTTTACCAGTAACCACTCCAGTAGTGCTCAATGTACCTTTACTTATTAAAACGCTAATGTTTTACTGTTTAATAACTTATAGACTACATTTTATTATTTTTCCTTGCACTCAGTGTAAAGCTATACAATATAGACACATATATATACCAATATATATTTTTGATGTTTGATCCATGATATATATATATATATATATATATATATATAATATATTGTAGACCAGAGACAGTAGAAGGGTTGGGGTTTTCCGCCCGATATTGTCGATTAAACAAAAACAGGTCAAAATCAAAACAAACAGTTCATACGCGACCCTCCTGCCGCGCTATCTTTATTACGAAGTGGAGGAATGTCGTGAAGCGCAAGGGAGGATGGGAAGATACGCCAGGGAAATGCAGGAAGGCGAATACAGACTGCGGTCATCCATGCCTATGGTCAGGAGGTCTTTTTCCTATGAGGAAGCAGAGGGAGAAAGTTATACTCCCACCATTCCTGGCGCAGGGTTCCCAGGTGCTGTCGAATCAATCCGCCTCTACAAGCTGCAGTTGCGATATTATCCCTTAGTCCAGGACACAGGTCGGACTTAACCGGAGAGGTCGAATAGCAGAGAGGGCACGCATTGGCCTGAAGGGCCCCGCCGATAAGTGACAGTGAACTTATACGCTGTAAGTCCAGGAACCACCTGGTGACCGCGATTCACTCTTTGTGCGGACATCCACTGAAGTGCAGGCGTGATCAGTCACCGAGGTAACTCCGCTACCAGCAGGTAGCAACTGGAGGTGGGTCACTGCCACTTAATGGCCAAAGGCCTCCTCTCCACTGCGCTGCACGGCCTCCCGGTCCATCAGTTTCCCTAAGGTACATCACAGGGTGTTTCGACACCATCACGCTTTGGCTCAGCACGGCACCCAGGCCTGTGTCCGGCGCGGTTGAGAATAAACGGAGCCCAAATCGGTGCCCAGAATACAGGTGCCACGTAGGGCCTTCTTTAGGTCACTGAACGCGGTTCTGCTTTGTCGGTCCACACTACGATAGGGGAGCGCCTCTTTGTCCAGGCCAGTCAGGTGCCTTTCGAGAACGGGGTACAAACCGGCGGGTAGTAACCGCAAGCCCAAGAAAGCCTGCACCTGTTTCTGGTACTGGACGGGCCATTCTAAGATGTCTTTCACTTTGGAGCTCTGTGGTCGCACTCTGTCCTTGTCCCCGAGGTAGCTAAAATTTGGCCTCCTAACCAAAAACACTTCCGGGGTTTATAGGAGGCCGGCTTTAGCCAGTGTTCGGAGGACAGCTGCAACCTCGCAGTAGATGCTCCTCCCAGGTGCCGAATAGATGAAAACGTCCATCCAGGTAGGCGCACTATAGGACTGTGAGGCGTCAGACTCCTATCCCCAGACGTTGAAGGTCGCCGAGCCCCGCAGCCCAAATGGAGGACCCTTGTACTGCCAGTGCCGCTAGGGGTCTAAAGAGCCGCTTTCTCCTTTGGCGGATGCCGTTAAAGGAATTTGCCAATACCCTTTTGTCATGTCAAGGGTAGTCAGATATCACCCGTACCCAGCCGGCCAAGGAGGTCGCCAATGCGGGGCATGGGATAGGCATCAACTTGAGATCTGATTCAGCGTCTAAAGTCATTACAGAACCTCCAGGAGCCGTCCTGGCTTGGAGACGCAGGACAATAGGGCTGACCAGGGACTATGGCTCTCTTCAATTATGTCCATGTCCAACATACGCTTTCACCTCCAGTTCGACCTCTGCGCTCTTTGCCTCCGGAGTGGTAGGCCTCTCCCGGACGAATTCCCGGCCCCGTGACATATCGGCTCAATCAGCCGTGTCCGCCGGGTGACTCAGCCACTACCTCGGGATGGCTCGAGTGTTTGGGCTAACTCCTCCCGCTAGCTTGGGGGTCAGCTCTTCACCAGGTGGGCAGTTGTGCTTGTAAGGGAGAGTGACCTACGGGAGCTGGGAAGCTCCTCTCTATCTTTCCCAGGGCTTTAACAGGTTGACATGATAGATCCTCTCACTCGGTCGACGGTTGGGCTGTTTTACCAAATAGTCGACGTCCTTTCTCTCCTTAACCTCGTAGGCCCTTGCCAGTGAGCTAGCACCCGAGTGGGAGGTCGGGACGAGCACCATAGCCGGTCCCCGGCGAACTCCTGAGTGCGGAGTTGGCGGTTGTAACCCCGGGCCTGCGCTGCTTGCGCACAAAGTCACGTGCTCTTTTTAGGAGGGGCCTGATCTTTGTGGAGTGGTCGCGAGTTAGCTCGCACGCAAAATATTAGAGGAGGAAGAGCCTCGGCCTCCCAGCCTTCTTTAGGATGTCGAGGATTCCCCGGGTGTCGCCTATAGTAATTCAAAGGGAGAAGCCCGTGAGGGCCTAGGGTACCTCCCGGTAGGCAAAAGCACAGCGGAGGAGCTGGTCCCAGTTCCTGCCGTCGCGCTGACTACTTCTCGGGAGCATCTGCTTAAGCCGCCTGATTAAATCGCTCGACCAACCCTGCAGTTTGCGGTTGATAGACTGACGCTTTCAGGTGCTTTATCTGCAGTAATTTGGCCACCTCCTTGAAGGATCCAAGTAAAGGGGCGTACCTGGTCCGCGAGGACCTCCTTGGGTATGCCAGCGTGAAACAAGTTAACCAGTTCCCGTGCATGCTTTTAGTATTAGCGGAGCGCAGGGGAACCGCCTCTGGGTACCGGGTGGCATAGTCCACCATGACTAGGATATACTTATGGCCACGGGTTGAGGGCTCCAGGGGTCCCACCAAATCGACCCTATCCTTTCAAAGGGATGTCCACGAGGGGAATAGGGACTAGAGGAGCACGGGCCTCCTAGGGAAACTGGCGGTCTGGCACCGGACAAAATTGACAGAACCGCGGACCTCCTCGCTTGATCCCAGGCCAGTAAAAGCGGAGCTTAATCCTCTCCAGTGTTTTTGCCCGGTGAGCCTTAGGAGGGGAGCATGTGCCAACTCGATATCTCCGCCGGAAGGTAGCTGAATTGCAACAACTTCTGCACCTCGCCTCATGGGTAGCCACGGTACAACAGATCATTTTCAAGGACAAAGAAGGGTTCCCGCGGTGTGGATCCGTCCGCTGTCGAGCTGTTAGGCAGAACAATCGCGTTCCGGGCAAAGCGCAGGGAGTCATCATTCCACTGCTCCTCTTAAAGGAGGCCGGCGTGGACCGAAATTGATGGTCCAGGCCGAGAGAGGGTCTTGGGGCCTGGCCGAGAGTTCCCTGGCTAGTCCCTTCTCCGCGGAATCTTCGGGTCAAGGTCCGTAGCCACGAAAGGGCCCCGAGACACCAGCCCCATAGGGCCTGCCCTTGTGCACGGGGGTGGAGGCGGGAGGGTTGCCTTTTCCCTCATGACAAGATCCAACGAGGCCCCGAGCGCGAATGGCTTACCGCTGATTCTTTAGACAGTCTTGTCCCAGGATCACTGGGAAGGGGGGGGCAGGTAACACAGCGACCGTCATTTGATTGGTCTCCTTCCAGGTAAGATAGCAGTGAGCGGAACGATATGACCTAGTCCCCATGTACACAGGTAACCAACAAATGTTGCTTTAACCACTGTTGCGGTAAGATCTAAACGGCGAGCAACAATGGTAATGTTGCTGCCGGGAATCAAACAAAGCTACCACGGCGTGTCCATTTAGCAACACCACTCCCGATTCGACTCGCAAGGGATGCGGCGGGTACAATACCTCTCCGCTGATGTCCAGCTGCAGTCCATAGGCTCCCGGGGGTGTGATGGGGGGAGTTTGGCAGCAGGTGGCCGATCTTTGCCACACTGAAACAGCGCGGCGGACCCGCCTCTCTTTGGCTCTGGCTGGCGCTTCTGCAGCGCCGAGGGCGGGTGGCCGCCGTCCCTGCCGGTTCCCGCGAGCAGGCTTTTTCGACTTCAAGTCGGAGGACCGCCAACTGACGCTCCAGGACGCCGAGGAGGCCCGACATGTTTGATAGGCGTGCTCCGACCTGCTGGGCGAACTGGGCATTGCATTGACCAGGCCTTCACAGGCCACCGCTCGCACTCTTCCGCCGTGGGCTCTCTGGCCGTAGCCAGCGCCCATCTTGCCCCAGAACTTCAACGCCTGGGCGCGGGCTTTTCGGGTCAAAGACCCAGTTCCCATTCGCCGCCTGGCTCGGGCTACAGCCGTGAGCGGCCAATATTTCGGGCTTGAGGGGGGTCGTAATTAGCGGCCTCCTCCTCAGGGAGGTCATAAAAGGCCTGCAGGGTGGTCCCTTTTGGTATGGCGCCAAGATGGACGCCCACTGACCGCTGCCACTGCTCCGGGTGGCCGCCCTCTCAAACATGCCCAGGTAGGCATCGACGCCCTCCGCAAGGCCCATCGGCACCAAGGATGAGGCGGCTGCCCGGGCGGGTCTGTCCGCCTGGGCTTCCACTAACCTGGCCTCGTGGCTCCAGCTCCCGGTTGGTAGCGGCTTGCGCTTGTGCGGGCCTGGAGCTGGCGCTCATTCCCGCAGCACGGTGTTCAGGTCCTGTCCCTCCGTCATTCCGGGATCTTTATCCTGCTGACTACGCCAGTTGTAAAGGACCGAGAGAGACAGTAGCAAGGGTTGGGGTTTTTCCGGCCCCGTATATTGTACAGATTAAACAAAAACAGGTCAAAATCATAAACTAAACAGTTCATAATACGCGCCGACTCCTGGCGTCGCGCCATTTTATTGGGGAGGAGCCGGAAATGGAGGAATGTCGGAAGGACCGCGAAGGGAGGATGGGAAGGATGACGTCAGGGCAAGATGGCGGAGGAAGGGCGGGAAATATGCACTGCGGTCATCCATGCCTATGGTGCAGGACGGCCTTTTTTCCTATGAGGAAGCAGAGGTAGAAAGTTAATGCCCCACCATTCCCTGGCGGCGAGTGGTTTCCCAGGTGCTGTCGAATCAATCCGCTGCCTCTACTCTAGCTAACGGACAATATATATATATATACACACACACACACCTATCTACATTGTATATGTATATATATATATATATATATATATATATATATAATGTGTGTGTGTGTGTAGACTCAAACCCATTATGACAGCAGCAATCCAAGCTGTGAGAAAACAGTAAAAGGAGGCATGTCAGACATCTGGTACATTTTCTGATGCAGCTAGATGAAAACAACTTTGGACGCTGCCGCCAAATACACAAAACAATTACTTGACAATCATGTTATGTTATTTTTAAAATGTTTCCTTTTCTTTTCCCTAACTCTTTAACACACAACATCGCTAGGATATATATATATATATATATATATATATACTAGCAAAATAATTGCGTGGCTGACAAAGAACTGCCTTAAGGTTTTATTAAGAAGAAAATGAAACCTTTTTAAACTGAGGAAAATATACCAATAAATATTTGTTAAGGATCTCTTTGTATACCACAATGTCAGTTCAGCCCTCCGGTTGTAATTATGACCAAACTGTGTGCTGAGCTTACTCTAGCATGCAATGTACAGTTGGCCATGTGAACAGTAATCTTGTCTCAACTCTCACAGCTTGGATTGCTGCTGTCATAATCGGTTTGAGTTTCATGGTTTGTTTCAGTTAAGAGTATTTGTAGGATTGTGTTGAAGTGACATTCATCTGTCAGCGTTAGCATAAACCAGTTTCATCGATAACTTCATCCAGCTTTTGAGAGTTTAAACATTTATAAACATCAAAGTGTCCACTACTGAAATCGCACCTGTGAATCAAGATGTTTAAGAGGCATTCGGTTTTGTCGAAATGTAAAATATTTGGCCATTTACTTACTAAAGATAACCGAAATTCAGCGGCAACCATCAACTGCATCAGAACCATAGGTGAAGGGCTTAAGCATTTCATTCTTCTAGTGCTCCTGTGTAGTATAATTATCTCCTGTACCGCCCTGTTCCCCGGATATCAAGAGTGAGCCTGATATGGCCGTAATATGTACCAAAGAGAATGGAAAAAGGGAGGTGCCATTTCCGCATGGAAACCACTCGATAAGTGAAGTTGTTTGATCGATGGTGATCACCTCGATAGAAAGTTAATGCGGTATGGTTGGAATGACATGGAAAATTCAATATATGGCTGACAGTGGCGCTTTTACCACTGAAATAAGTAGCATATTTGGGTTTCGGGTTAGCGCAGGAAGCCCCCTACCAAATTTCATGAAGATGGGGCCATGAATAAGAAAGTTCAACATGGCGGACGTTGTTGACCGCTATGACCGCTACGCTGAATTTAAATGAAACCTGCTTAACTTTTGTAAGTAAGCTTAAGGAATAAGCCCCAAATTTCAGCCTTCTACTTAACGGAAGTTAGAGAATTACTGATGAGTCAGTCAGTCAGTCAGTATGAGGGCTTTGCCTTTATTAGTGTAATAGTAGAATATTTTTGCAGCGGAGAAGAGTGTGTTAAAGAAGGTACTAAAAGAAAAGGAAAAATTTTAAAATAACGTAAATGATTGGTAATGTAATTGTTTTGTCATTGATATGAGTGTTGTTCTCATATCTATCATGTATTTATATAATTTTCTATCTATCTATATATATATATATATATATATATATATATATATATATATACCCCCGCTTGGCAGCGGAGAAATAGTGTTTAAAAAGGGAAAAAGAAAGAAAAAACATTTTGAAAATAACGTAACATGATTGTCAATGTAATTGTTTTGTCACTGTTATGAGTGTTGCTGTGATATATATATAAGCAAAATACCCCAAGCGTTATGTCATGTGTTAAAGAAGATGAAAAAGAAAAGGAAACATTTTTAAAAATAATGTAACATGATTGTCAAAGTTGTTTTTGTATTTGGGGCGCCACAAAGTTGTTTTCAGTAGCTGGATCAGAGAATGTCCAAAGCCTGACACGTCCTTTTACTGTTTTTCACAGCTTGGGTTGTGCTGCTATATATATACACACACACACAAACACACACACAAATATTAAAATATATATATA